>NC_064648.1:46731450-47038090 GCF_023864345.2 Schistocerca serialis cubense
TTGCATGTACACTCCTGGAAATGGAAAAAAGAACACATTGACACCAGTGTGTCAAACGCATCATACTTGCTCCGGACACTGCGAGAGGGCTGTACAAGCAATGATCACACGCACGGCACAGCGGACACACCAGGAATCGCGGTGTTGGCCGTCGAATGGCGCTAGCTGCGCGGCATTTGTGCACCGCCACCGTCAGTGTCAGCCAGTTTGCCGTGGCATACGGAGCTCCATCGCAGTCTTTAACACTGGTAGCATGCCGCGACAGCGTGGACGTGAACCGTATGTGCAGTTGACGGACTTTGAGCGAGGGCGTATAGTGGGCATGCGGGAGGCCGGGTGGACGAACCGCCGAATTGCTCAACACGTGGGGCGTGAGGTCTCCACAGTACATCGATGTTGTCGCCAGTGGTCGGCGGAAGGTGCACGTGCCCGTCGACCTGGGACCGGACCGCAGCGACGCACGGATGCATGCCAAGACCGTAGGATCCTACGCAGTGCCGTAGGGGACCACACCGTCACTTCCCAGCAAATTAGGGACACTGTTGCTCCTGGGGTATCGGCGAGGACCATTCGCAACCGTCTCCATGAAGCTGGGCTACGGTCCCGCACACCGTTAGGCCGTCTTCCGCTCACGCCCCAACATCGTGCAGCCCGCCTCCAGTGGTGTCGCGACAGGCGTGAATGGAGGGACGAATGGAGACGTGTCGTCTTCAGCGATGAGAGTCGCTTCTGCCTTGGTGCCAATGATGGTCGTATGCGTGTTTGGCGCCGTGCAGGTAAGCGCCACAATCAGGACTGCATACGACCGAGGCACACAGGGCCAACACCCGGCATCATGGTGTGGGGAGCGATCTCCTACACTGGCCGTACACCACTGGTGATCGTCGAGGGGACACTGAATAGTGCACGGTACATCCAAACCGTCATCGAACCCATCGTTCTACCATTCCTAGACCGCAAGGGAACTTGCTGTTCCAACAGGACAATGCACGTCCGCATGTATCCCGTGCCACCCAACGTGCTCTAGAAGGTGTAAGTCAACTACCCTGGCCAGCAAGATCTCCGGATCTGTCCCCCATTGAGCATGTTTGGGACTGGATGAAGCGTCGTCTCACGCGGTCTGCACGTCCAGCACGAACGCTGGTCCAACTGAGGCGCCAGGTGGAAATGGCATGGCAAGCCGTTCCACAGGACTACATCCAGCATCTCTACGATCGTCTCCATGGGAGAATAGCAGCCTGCATTGCTGCGAAAGGTGGATATACACTGTACTAGTGACGACATTGTGCATGCTCTGTTGCCTGTGTCTATGTGCCTGTGGTTCTGTCAGTGTGATCATGTGATGTATCTGACCCCAGGAATGTGTCAATAAAGTTTCCCCTTCCTGGGACAATGAATTCACGGTGTTCTTATTTCAATTTCCAGGAGTGTATATGTATCTGTAAACTGATCGAGTGTGTCTACAGCCCCTTTGATTGAATTATTATCTAAAATCGTTTTTCCCTTCTTATCAGCCCTGTCACTTATTTCCCCACCATGGTGGAGAGTGCGCATTAGTACAACATTCTTATTTCTCTTAGGAATTTAACTGACCACTGTAGTATCATTTGTGAAGTAAAATGAAGAGCTATAAACCTCCTTGTATGTAATATTTTGAGGAAGCTCTGGCTTATTTTTAGGTATGGTTCCTAACATTGTCAGTTTCCTTTTCAGGAGCAACTGTCTCAAAGTGTATGTTTTAAAAAATTTCACATGTTACATTTCAACATCACAAATGAGAGCTAAGATCAGTAACTATTCTCATTCCCTGATTTTTTCTGGTGCCACTCTACTCTCCTTTCCTGTATAAATTTTGGATTTCAGTACATATGAAGATTTGCTGTCACATAGAGTCCTTATCTTGAGCCTATATTTTGCCAATTTGCCTGGGATGTGCTGCCCGAATGGTCAGTGGCCTCTAATTGCTACCTGCTGTTCATTGGCCATCACATAATCCCTTGGATTATGCAGTTTAAGGAGGACTTCAAACTACTTCTCCCAGATACTGCAAATTGCTGCGAGTTTATGAGTACACTGTCTTTCATCGTCTTTCCCCTGTTGTGGATTTCTTATCAAATCAAAAGACGCGAGCTGTTTTACAAAATGTTTCTATGGGCATGATTGCTCGAAATATGTTCCGCCCAGTATCCTTATCACAAAAACTTTTTGTAGATTCCCCATGTGAGAGACACACACCTGAAAGGAATAGGAGTCCTAAGTATTCGAAAAAAAGAGAGTCATCAATTTTTGTTCACTATTTACTATAAACTCATTGCCCCTCAATATTTGGCATCTCTATTATTTCATTCTGAAGTGCTATAGAAAATAATACTTCAAATGAACTTTTTACATCACTCATTCAGCTGCTTGCATACCTGGTAACTTCTGGGTTAGTCCTGATGACGTTTGAAAGGCAAGAGGATGTGCTGTTCTGGCAGTTACAACCGCCATTCTGTGTTCCCAGTTTTAGAAGTTGAAGTCTGGACTCTACTTTGAACAGGTTGTGGACTGTCATCAGTGTGATCAGAATGACATGCATTACTGAAATGATCTTCAGACTCTGAAAGTGATCCACCATCTGTTGAGCTATTTACTAATTCTTCCATCTTGGCGTCAGTCAATGATGTAATCGCCATGAGGTCACAATTCAGAATGATCACAAACGATAGCGAACTCAAACTGAATAGAAACAATAGATAATTCGAACACTTCACGAGTCATAATGAAAAGTCCATTGTTGTAAATGCAGCACCTCCATTTACTTCTTGAATGTTGGCAGTAAGTCTGAACAATGAAAGCCATTAGTACCATAAATATGAGACAGGCAGAAAGTATTTGACTTTAGAGTAATCGTATTAATAAACCTTACGTATGTAACTCTTAAGAATTACGATCAGATAACTTAAAATATTTTAAAACTTTTTTAGCCACATACTGCCCTTGCATTTTCAGACAAAGCTACCTAATTTCATAAAGTTTTTTTCATATTAAAATAATAAAAAATTAAATTTATAACCATTTCTGGCCATATAGACCCGAACAGAACATCAGGGTTAATGAACCTGTTAACTAAAGAACACATTAGCATGGATGTTAGGGGTGGAAAATGTGATGGTGTTGATTTGTCAAATTATGCAGACATACTGGACTCAACAAGAGCACTATATACTGAAAATCATTCAAAAAATTTAGATCAGATAAAGGTAAAAATTATAAAATTTTGATTAAAAAATTGATTAAGATTATTTTCTAAGTTTAAGACAACCACCAGATTCTTTACCTGTGAAACAGGGCAGAGACTATTTAAAAAGTACATGTAAAAACAAATTGTATAGCTGAATACATCTGGATCATTGATGTTAGATATTTCATCGGTAGATAAGCAGTGATTCATGGAGAATAATAGGCTGGAAACAAAAATTATCATAAAGAAAAATTGGAACAATGTAGACAATAAAAATAAATTTAGTGATTTCGTTATCGTCTATCCAAAAGGAATACCACATCTGTTTAGATTTTTGAATAACCAGTCACACACATTCTCGAAAAAAATGATATTCCATACAGAGGTCATAAAAGTCAAGGAAAAAACCGATGAAACAGATAAAGAACTTCAAATAGTTGCAAAATAAAGAATTAGCCACAACTTTAGTAACAGAAATAATGTATGAGTTTAGATTTTGATGATAATAGTTGCTGACTATGAAAATATTAATCTTTAAAAAAATTTACCTAAACAAAAGAATAACTTCAGCATAGATTATACTTTGCTCAAACAGTCCACAGGTATATTGCCGGTTCATAGTGTCCAACAGGCACAATATTTCGGTGATTAGAGATGTCGCCATCGTCAGGTGCGCTGACGAACTGAGCTCCTGAGGGCGGCCGGTCGATTTAAATACCCTCCCCGCGCGGGCCGCTTTCTTCGCCGTCCGCGCCCGCGCCCGCGCGCCGCCGGTCGCGAAGACGTGGACGTCGGAATCTGTCGTTACCGTCAATGTGCTTTCTACGTCTGCCCTGGTCGCCAGTTCGTACTTCTTGCTGAGAGTCTTCTTAATTACATTCAGTGCTGGGTCCCAAGCCTTGCTGAGATCGTAGCCGCAATCTCGGTTGATAAGATCTTCCCTGGTGTGAATTTCGATAGCCTCCCTTATAACACTGTCCCAATATTTAAAGGTCTGAGCCAGGATCTTGGTAGGCTCATAATACCATCTCGTGTTTCTCGGACAAACAGTGCTCTGCTACCGCCAACTTATTTGGATATTTCAGTCGAGTGTGCCTTTGATGTTCTCGGCAACGACCTTTGATGGTGCGTACTGTTTGTCCGATATAAGTCTTCCCACACTCACAGGGAATTTGGTATATGCCGGCCTTCCTCAAACAGAGGTCATCTTTCACACTTCCCAGTAATGCCCGTGTTTTATTGGGCGGGGAAAAGACGGTTTTAACTCTGTGTTTCATTGATATACGGCCGATTTTCCCCGATAGTGCGCCATTGTACGGAATAAAACCAGCGGCTACCTCGCCTTCCGTGACTTCATCCGTCTCCACAGGTTGTGCTGCGGTTGTGGGACGTGGGACGGAGAGCGCGTCTAATCTGCCATTGCGAGTACCCGTTTTTTCGGAACACGGTTTTGAGGTGTTCCAATTCCTGGGGCAGATTCACTGCGTCTGAGATGCTGCGCGCCCTGTGTACTAGTGGTTTTAGTACTCCATTCCTCTGAGAAGGGTGGTGGCAACTGTTTGCATGCAGGTACAGGTCATTGTGCGTTTTCTTCCGCCCTCAGGAGCGCAGTTCGTCAGTGCACCTGACGATGGCGACATGTCTGATCGCCGAAATATTGTGGCCATTGGACACTATGAACCGGCAGTATACCTGTGGACTGTTCGAGCAACAAATACGCCTGGAGAAACTGAAGAATCACGTCATATACCTTTATGGGGAGGAGATGTATCGCAGCATGAAGAAACTCGACAAGCTGCAACACCGAAGATGGTGTTTGCTGAGTGCTCTTGCATTCCTGAAGAGATTTCGTACCGATCAGATTGTACCGAACTTTGCTATGTTCACGCATCAGTTTAATTCGTGGACCTGAAACTGGGTGGATGGTATTACCTGGACGACAGCCGATTCTGCACGTAAAAAGGCCACTGGACGTCAGATTTCAAAATTCTCACGTCTCTCGGATAAACCATCGCTGAGGCACCGTGCAAGACGATCATCAATCTCACTGACATGGAGCTGTCTCATGAGGCGGTTTCGGTTCTGGAGAAGGCACTCAACTTTGCTCCCACCACTAGGTTCACGCCGCTCGCGGACATCGTCAGTGCAGTGGAACAGGTTGCTGCGCGATTACCACCTGAAGCAGCAGAGAAAGTTCGTCAGGAAACCTGCTGGGCGCTGACCGGAACTACACCTACGAAGACTAACATTACCAGTAGAGAGAGGGCGGCCATTCGGGACCTAATAGAGTACTCTGAGATTGTTGTCTTACCTGCTGATAAAGGCAATGCCAGTGTTGTTCTTTCCTGTATGGACTATATTGAGAAGATGCAGTGCCTGCTAGATGACGACTCCTATAGGAAGATCAACGCTGACCCCACGAAGAAGGTGGAGAACAAGACCAGGGCTTTACTCAAGGATGCAGATCTACCAGAGGGGGGTGCCAAGAAATTGTCACCTCAAGGACCTGTACCACCAAGACTTTATGGACTTCCTAAGGTCCACAATGAGGGGGTACCTATGCTCCCTATTGTCAGCAACATTAGGGCACCTACTTACTTGCTGGCAAAATATCTGTCTGAATTACTTAGCCCATATGTCGGTAAATGCCCTCACCAAATCCGTAATTCCGTGGATTTCGTGAAACGTCTCGATATCCTAGTGAGATTCGACGTGGTTTCACTATTCACCAGGGTGCCTCTACAAGAGTCAGTCGAGCTTATTGGGCAGAAATTTTACGTGAAGACCACCGAACTCTTTAGGCATGTCTTGACCTCAACGTATTTTCTGTTTAATGGGGAATACTATGAGCAAACGGATGGAGTCGCATTGGGCAGCCCACTCTCGGCAGTGGTCGCTAATTTGTACATGGAGTACTTCGAGGAGGAAGCCTTGGCGTCATCCAATTAGAAACCTATTTGTTTCTTCCGTTATGTGGATGACAGATTCGTCATCTGGCCACATGGCAGGGAAAAGTTCCTGGATTTCCTTACACACCTAAACTCCATACATCCAAACATCAAATTCACTATGGAGACCGAAGCAGAAGGAAGATTACCATTCCTGGACGCCATGGCCAAGAGAAGAGCTGATGGTACCCTGAGCCATGGTGTATACAGGAAGAAAACGCACACTGACCTGTACCTGTATGTAGACAGCTGCCACCACCCCTCTCTAGAGGAATGGAGTACTAAAAACGCTAGTACACAGGGCGCGCAGCATCTCAGACGCAGAGAATCTGCCCCAGGAATTGGAACACCTCAAAACCGTGTTCGAAAAAACGGGTACTCGCAATGGCAGATTAGACGCGCTCTCCGTCCCACGTCCCACAAACGCAGCACAACCTGTGGAGACGGATGAAGTCACAGAAGGCGAGGTAGCCACTGGCTTTATTCCGTACAATGGCGCACTATCGGGGAAAATCGGCCGTATATTAAAGAAACACAGAGTTAAAGCCGTCTTTTGCCCACCCAATAAAACACGGGCATTACTGGGAAGTGTGAAAGATGACCTCGGTTTGAGGAAGGCCGGTATATACCAAATTCCCTGTGAGTGTGGGAAGACTTATATCGGACAAACAGTACGCACCATCAAGGGTCGTTGCCGAGAACATCAAAGGCACACTCGACTGAAATATCCAAATAAGTTGGCGGTAGCAGAGCACTGTTTGTCCGAGCAACACGAGATGGATTATGAGCGTACCAAGATCCTGGCTCAGACCTCTAAATATTGGGACAGTGTTATAAGGGAGGCTATCGAAATTCACACCAGGGAAGATCTTATCAACCGAGATTGCGGCTACAATCTCAGTTAGGCTTGGGACCCCGCAATGAATGTAATTAAGAAGACTCTCAGCAAGAAGTACGAACTGGCGACCAGGGCGGACGTAGCAAGCACATCGACGCTGTGACAGATTCCGCCGCCCACGTCTTCGCGACCGCCGGCGCGCGGGCGCGGGCACAGACGGCGAAGAGAGCGGCCCGCGGGGGCAGGGGATTTAACTCGACCGCCCGCCCTCAGGAGCTCAGTTCGTCAGCGCACCTGACGATGACGATATGTCTGATCACCGAAATATTGTGCCTGTTGGACACTATGAACCGGCGGTATACCCGTGGACTGTTCGAGCATTCTTCATGTAAATCATGTAATTTTTTTGGTAATCTATTCCACAAGTGTGTAAAATTTCACTTATTTTTGTAAAAAGGAAAGATTTTGGTTCATCCCATTCAAATCCATCACATGATAAATATTGTCTCATCGCTTAACCAAAGAAAGCAGCTGCTGACAGATGTGAAAATTAACGAACTATCAGTTTAATAAGTCACGGATGCAAAATACTAACGCGTATTCTCTACAGACGAATGGAAAAACTGGTAGAAGCTGACCTCAGGGAATATCAGTTTGGATTCCGTAGAAAAACTGGAACACGTGAGGCAATATTGACCCTACGACTTATCTTAGAAGCTAGATTAAGGAAAGAAAAACCTACATTTCTAGCATTTGTAGGCTTAGAGAAAGCTTTTGACAACGTTGACTGGAATACTCTCTTTCAAATTCTGAAGGTGGCAGAGGTAAAATACAGGGAGCGAAGGGCTATTTACAGTTTGTACAGAAACCAGATGGCAGTTATAAGAGTCGAGGAGCATGAAAGAGAAGCAGTGGTTGGGAAGGGAGTGAGACAGGGTTGTAGCCTATCCCCGATGTTATTCAATCTGTATATTGAGCAAACAATGAAGGAAACAAAAGAAAAATTCGGAGTAGGTATTAAAATCCATGGAGAAGAAATAAAAACTTTGAGGTTCGCCGATGACATTGTAATTCTGTCAGAGACAGCAAAGGACTTGGAAGAGCAGTTGAATGGTATGGACAGTGACATGAAAGAAGCGTATGAGATGAACATCCACAAAAGCAAAACGACGACAATGGAACGTAGTCTAATTAAGTCGGGTGATGCTGAGGGAATTAGATTAGGAAATGAGACACTTAAAGTAGTAAAGGAATTTTGCTATTTGGGGAGCAAAATAACTGATGATGGTCGAAGTAGAGAGGATATAAAATGTAGACTGGAAATGGGAATTAAAGCGTTTCTGAAGACGAGAAATTTGTTAACATTGAATATAGATTTAAGTGTCAGGAAGTCGTTTCTGAACCTATTTGTATGGAGTGTAGCCATGTATGGAAGTGAAACATGGACGATAACTAGTTTGGACAAGAAGAGAATAGAAGCTTTCGAAATGTGGTGCTACAGAAGAATGCTGAAGAGGAGTTTGTGGCACAACTTGACTAGAAGAAGGGATCGGTTGCTAGGACATGTTCTGAGGCATCAAGGGATCACCAATTTAGTATTGGAGGGCAGCGTGGAGGGTAAAAATCGTAGATGGAGACCAAAAGATGAATACACTAAACAGATTCAGAAGGATGTAGGTTACAGTAGGTACTGGGAGATGAAGTATCTTGCACAGGATAGAGTAGCATGGAGAGCTGCATCAAACCAGTCTCAGGACTGAAGACCACAACAACAACAACAACATGGTCTGTAATCTTTTTTTAAATGCTGTATCATCTAAATATTGTTTAATTTTTTCTTTTTCTCCCAACCAAACTTACTAGAATATGGAAATATTTCTTCTAATGATTTATTAAGTTATTTCAAAAACAAATTGGAAGACTTAGAAAATATTTGTTTTACTGGTTTATCCTCATTATTTTCAAAAACATCATCACTATTCATATTATATAATAAGCTACTGTTGTCGTTGTGGGCTTCAGTCCTGAGACTGGTTTGATGCACCTCTCCATGCTACCCTATCCTGTGCAAGATACTTCATCTCCCAGTACTTACTGCAACCTACATCCTTTTGAATCTGCTTAGTGTATTCATCTCCTGGTCTCCCTCTACGATTTTTACCCCCTCACACTGCCCTCCAATGCTAAATTTGTGATCCCTTGACGCCTCAGAACATGTCCTATCCACCAGTCCCTTCTTCTTGTCAAGTTGTGCCATAAACTCCTCTTCTCCCCAGTTCTACTCAATACCTCCTGATTAATTATGTGATCTACCCATCTAATCACCAGCATTGTTCTGTAGCACCATATTTCGAAAGCTTCTATTCTCTTCTCGTCCAAATATTTATCGTCCATGTTTCACTTCCATACATGGCTACACTCCATACAAACACTTCCACAAACGACTTCCTGACACTTAAATCTATACTCGATGTTAACAAATTTCTCTTCTTCAGAAACGATTTCCTTGCCATTTCCAGTCTACATTTTATATCTTCTCTACTTCGACCATCATCAGTTATTTTGCTCCCCAAATAGCAAAACTCCTTTACTACTTTAAGTGTCTCATTTTCTAATCTAATTCCCTCAGCATCACCCGACTTAATGCGACTACATTCCATTATCGTCGTTTTGCTTTTGTTGATGTTCATCTTATATCCTCCTTTCAAGACACTGTCCATTCCATTCAACTGCTCTTCCATGTCCTTTGCTTTCTCTGACAGAATTACAATGTCATCGGCGAACCTCAAAGTTTTTATTTCTTCTCCATGGATTTTAATACCTACTCCGAATTTTTCTTTTGTTTCCTTTACTGCTTGCTCAATATACAGATTGAATGACAATGGGGAGAGGCTACAACCCTGTCTCACTCCATTCCCAACCACTGCTTCCCTTTCATGTCGCTAAAATCTTATAACTGCTATCTGGTTTCTGTACAAATAGTAAACAGCCTTTCGCTCCCTGTATTTTACCCCTGCCACCTGTAGAATTTGAAAGAGAGTATCCCATTCAACATTGTCAAAAGCTTTCTCTAAGTCTACAAATGCTAGAAACGTAGGTCAGCCTTTCCTTAATCTTTCTTCTAAGATAAGTCGTAACGTCAGTATTGCATCATGTGTTCCAATATTTCTACAGAATCCAAACTGATCTTCCCTGAGGACGGCTTCTACCAGATTTCTATTTGTATGCAAAGAATTCGTGTTAGTATTTTGCAGCTGTGTCTTATTAAACTGATAGTTCGGTATTTTCACATCTGTCAACACCTGCTTTCTCTGGGATTGGAATTATTATATTCTTCTTGAAGTCTGGGGATATTTCGCCTGTCTCATACATCTTGCTCACCAGGTGATAGAGTTTTGTCAGGACTGGCTCTCCCAAGGCCGTCAGTAGTTCTAATGGAATGTTGTCTACTTCCGAGGCCTTGTTTCGACTCAGGTCTGTCAGTGCTCTGTCAAACTCTTCACGCAGTATCGTATCTCCCATTTCATCTTCATCTACATTCTCTTCCATTTCCATAATAATATCCTCAAGTACATCGCCCTTGTATGGACCCTCTATATACTCCTTCCACTTTTCAGCTTTCCCTTCTTTGCTCAGAACTGGGTTTCCATCTGAGTTCTTGACATTAATACAAGTGGTTCTCTTTTTTCCAAATATCTCTTTAATTTTTGTAGACAGTATCTATCTTACCCCTAGTGAGACAAGCCTCTACATCATTACATTTGTCCTCTAGCCATCCCTGCTTAGCCATTTTGCGCTTCCTATCGATCTTATTTTTGATACGTTTGTATTCCTTTTTGCCTGCTTCCTTTACTTCATTTTTATATTTTCTCCTTTCATCAACTAAATTCAATATTTCTTCTGTTACCCACGGATTTCTACTAGCCCACTTCTTTTTACCTACTTGATCCTCTGGTGCCTTCAATACTTCAACCCTCATAGCTACCCATTCTTCTTCTACTGTATTGCTTACCCTCAGTCCTGTCAATTGTTCCCTTATGCTCTCCCTGAAACTCTGTACAACCTCTGGTTCTTTCAGTTTATCCAGGTCCCATCTCCTTAAATTCCCACCTTTTTGTAGTTTCTTCAGTTTCAAATTACAGTTCATAACCAATAGACTGTGGTCAGAGTCCACATCTGCCCCTGGAGATGTCTTGCAACTTAAAACCTGATTCATAAATCTCTGACTTAACATTATATAATCTATCTGATACTTTCAAGTATTTCCAGGATTCTTCCATGTATACATCCTTATTTTATGATTCTTGAACCAAGTGTTAGCTATGATTAAGTTATGCCCTGTGCAAAATTCTACCAGGCGGCTTCCTCTTTCATTTGTTAGCCCCAATCCATATTCACCTATGTTTTTCTGCTCTCCCTTTTCCAACTATCGAATTCCAGTCGCCCATGACTATTAAATTTTCGTATCCCTTCACTACCTGAATAGTTTCTTTTATCTCATCATCCATTTCATCAATTTCTTCAGCATCTGCACTGCTAGTTGGCATATAAACTTGTACTACTGTAGTAGTTGTGGGCTTTGTGTCTATCTTGGCCACAATAATGCGTTCACTATGCTGTTTGTAGTAGCTTACATGCACTTCTATTTTTTATTCATTATTAAACCTACTCCTGCATTACCCATATTTGGTTTGGTATTTATAATCCTGTATTCACCTGACCAAAAGTCTTGTTCCTCCTGCCACCGAACTTCACTAATTCCCACTATATCTACCTTTAACCTGTCCATTTCTCTTTTTAAATTTTGTAACCTACCTGCCCGATTAAGGGATCTGACATTCCACCCTCTGATCCGTAGAACGCCAGTTTTCTTTCTCCTGATAACGACGTCCTCTTGAGTAGTCCCTGCCCGGAGATCCGAATGGGGGACTATTTTACCTCCGGAATATTTTACCCAAGAGGACGCCATCATCATTTAACCATACACTAAAGCTGCATGCCCTTGGGAAAAATTACGGCTGTAGTTTTCCCTTGCTTTCAGCTGTTTGCAGTACCAGCACAGCAAGGCCATTTTGGTTAGTGTTACAAGGCCCGATCAGTGAATCATCCAGACTGTTGCCCTGAAACTACTGAAAAGGCTGCTGCCCCTCTTCAGGAACCACAGATTTGTCTAGCCTCTCAACATATACCCCTCCATTGTGGTTGCACCTACAGTACGGTCATCTGTATCACTGAGGCATGCAAGCCTCCCCACCAACGGCAAAGTCCATGGTTCATGGGGGGGATAATAAGGTAAATGTTTCCGATTCCTCCTTGCCATTAGTTCCATTCTTATTAAACATTTAATTATTAATTAAATCAGATCACCTTTATTTAATTTGTAACACCCTTTCAAATAATTTGTTCTACAATTTTCTCGAAGGTCAAGTGAAATTTCTTTTAAAATATTCTCAAACTGAATCCAAACTTTTAAATTTAATACCTATTTATAGGAGAAAATATTCCATTTTTATTTTTAAAATGTACAGTGGTCATATCAAAACCGATATAATAAATTAAAATTAAGATAAGTGTTTTATCTCTTCTCACATACAAATAAAATATATATCAATTTTCATCAAATTTATATCACATTCATTGCAACAGTGAAATAATTTCTTACTTGCTTTTTACTGTATTCTCTGCTTTCTAAACCTCTAGATTCAGATCTTTTGGTTATTATGTGAGGACTTTTAAAAATGATGTATAATCGTGACTATAATTTTTAACATTTTTGCTAAATTTTTTATTGCTGAATCATAGTCGTGAAGTTGATAATTCCCTAATTTCCAAAAAGACAGATTGTATGTTTTCTATTTCTTCCCATATTTCTATATCGATTTTCTCATTGGTAAGTATCAAATCCACTTTTCTATTCTTCTTCTGCATAAATTACTTTTAATACATCAACATCAAGAATATGTTTGATACTTCTCAAATTTTCTATAGTTAAATTTAGTTTAAATAATATTTAGAAATACCTCTTTGAATTTTCGTTTCTTATTTCTGTCAACAAAAAAGTGACATTTAAATTCATTCCACAAATATGTTATGTTTTTTGGTTTAATTTATATGGAAACATTTATTAAATTTGAAGAAAAGCTAATTTTTCTTAGAATTTAAAAAAATTGTCCTCTTTATGTCAAATCTAATTTGTTTCGTGCATAAGATGCTTTTATTTTTATAACCAGTTGAAGTATATAACTATTCGGATTTTATTTTCAGTTGATAGATGTTGGTAAAATTTACTAAATAAATTAGACTGAAGAGGAGGAGGGTGGGAGGGTGTGAGGAATCTGTATTAATAGACAGAAATGGTCTGTAATGCCTGGCTTGCCCCTGGCCTGGGGCGTAGCTGGCCATTTCCATCTACTTTTACTGCGTATATCAAATTTGTGACTAATCTGTAAAAAGAGTTTAGGATAACATTACACTGTATAACTATGCTCCAAACACGAAAATATAAGGGTGACGAAGAGGACGTGACTCAAAGAGCTCAAACATTTGTTGCTAAAGTCGTTGTGCATAACACGACAAAAAAAGTCTAAGTGTGTTCTGTATGGAAGGTTGATCAGAGTCAGCTCAACTACAACCTTTTTTCTGAATGAACGGTATCAAATGAAACGGGAGAGAAATACTCTTTCGGCGCCACAATCGGATGACAATACAACACACACCTACATGATAGATGTAGGTATAACAATGGATGGATGATTGCCAGAGAAACCCTATATGTACTTCCCAGAACCAAATGGCGATTCTGGACCTCTTGTGTCAAGGTAAACAGAAAAATTGCGCTCTACAAATATTTTATTAGATGCAAATTTAAGCAGGAAGATGATTAAAGAACATTTAAAGAGGTTCTTTTTATCGGTTTTGAGACCACATTGGCGTACAGAGTCATTAGTAGTTTGTGACTCAGACTCTGTATGCAAGGATGTGGAAGTAGTACTGCAAGTCTGACGAGAGAGATGTATTTATAAAAATTATAGCACCTAAAGCTAAAAATATGCACAACCTCTGGATGCGTATTTCTTCGAGCAATATAAAATATATGCAAATAAAATAGTTGATTTTCTTAAACTACATTCCACGAACCTGCGGCCAACATTGGAAGAGAGATTCTTTGTCATGAAATTTAATTTTCTCATTTACAAACAATTATCTGCGAAAGTATATAGATCAATGCTTCGTTACGGATAGCAGAGCGCTGGCTGTGATATTGGTGAACCTGTGGACAATTTTAAAAGTATAGCTGATGTTGCATTCAGCACTAATGTTATAGAACTTGCAGTTATTACTTGTGGTAAGCTTGCTTTTCTTCACTGTGTGTTTCGTCGTCATTCATATTGTTTTGAGCATTTTATTGAAAGTCCTCACTTTCATTTATAGTTGTGATACCTGTACTGCAAGTGGCTTCTATAGCGATATCTGCAGTGAAATCTAGAGCAGGTCTGCAGTGTCTTGAAGAAAAACTACACTCATCAGCATATTGAGAGGCACGTAATGGCCTCATAACCAAAATTTCATACAGATGTGTTCGTCAAACGTAAATACTTTACTTGTAAGAATGAGTTTTATCTCGTTGAAGCAGCAAATAAGATTAAGACTTTTGAAGTTCCAATAATGTTAATCCATTCTTAATGTGCTGAGTTGCTCGATGGCAACAGGCAGCAACGTACTATGATTCAATAAAGTTATGCAACCGTCAAAGCTACACAGGAGTCTGTTTTTATTTAAGTCGTGACACATTTTGGACCTTAGTCTATTATCAAGCTATCCACATAACTGCCACTATACTATGTGCACATTGGCCGCATAGTTTGCGTGAGTGGCTAAGTGCTGCATACAGTGCAGGACTGTGGTATGGAAATACACTCCTGGAAATGGAAAAAAGAACACATTGACACCGGTGTGTCAGACCCACCATACTTGCTCCGGACACTGCGAGAGGGCTGTACAAGCAATGATCACACGCACGGCACAGCGGACACACCAGGAACCGCGGTGTTGGCCGTCGAATGGCGCTAGCTGCGCAGCATTTGTGCACCGCCGCCGTCAGTGTCAGCCAGTTTGCCGTGGCATACGGAGCTCCATCGCAGTCTTTAACACTGGTAGCATGCCGCGACAGCGTGGACGTGAACCGTATGTGCAGTTGACGGACTTTGAGCGAGGGCGTATAGTGGGCATGCGGGAGGCCGGGTGGACGTACCGCCGAATTGCTCAACACGTGGGGCGTGAGGTCTCCACAGTACATCGATGTTGTCGCCAGTGGTCGGCGGAAGGTGCACGTGCCCGTCGACCTGGGACTGGACCGCAGCGACGCACGGATGCACGCCAAGACCGTAGGATCCTACGCAGTGCCGTAGGGGACCGCACCGCCACTTCCCAGCAAATTAGGGACACTGTTGCTCCTGGGGTATCGGCGAGGACCATTCGCAACCGTCTCCATGAAGCTGGGCTACGGTCCCGCACACCGTTAGGCCGTCTTCCGCTCACGCCCCAACATCGTGCAGCCCGCCTCCAGTGGTGTCGCGACAGGCGTGAATGGAGGGACGAATGGAGATGTGTCGTCTTCAGCGATGAGAGTCGCTTCTGCCTTGGTGCCAATGATGGTCGTATGCGTGTTTGGCGCCGTGCAGGTGAGCGCCACAATCAGGACTGCATACGTCCGAGGCACACAGGGCCAACACCCGGCATCATGGTGTGGGGAGCGATCTCCTACACTGGCCGTACACCACTGGTGATCGTCGAGGGGACACTGAATAGTGCACGGTACATCCAAACCGTCATCGAACCCATCGTTCTACCATTCCTATACCGGCAAGGGAACTTGCTGTTCCAACAGGACAATGCACGTCCGCATGTATCCCGTGCCACCCAACGTGCTCTAGAAGGTGTAAGTCAACTACCCTGGCCAGCAAGGTCTCCGGATCTGTCCCCCATTGAGCATGTTTGGGACTGGATGAAGCGTCGTCCTACGCGGTCTGCACGTCCAGCACGAACGCTGGTCCAACTGAGGCGCCAGGTGGAAATGGCATGGCAAGCCGTTCCACAGGACTACATCCAGCATCTCTACGATCGTCTCCATGGGAGAATAGCAGCCTGCATTGCTGCGAAAGGTGGATATACACTGTACTAGTGCCGACATTGTGCATGCTCTGTTGCCTGTGTCTATGTGCCTGTGGTTCTGTCAGTGTGATCATGTGATGTATCTGACCCCAGGAATGTGTCAATAAAGTTTCCCCTTCCTGGGACAATGAATTCACGGTGTTCTTATTTCAATTTCCAGGAGTGTAGTACCTTGCACTTGACCACTCACACACGCATTATAGTAGCATTTGTGTGGATGCATTAATATCAGACTAAGGTCCAAAACAGGTCGCCCTTTAAATAAAAACTAACGTGTGTTGAACTTTGCAAAATTCCTGAATTTCATTGGCCCACACTTAACTTCTTTATTGTGTTTTTGTTATCCTCATCAATTTGTATTGTCTCTAACACTCGTGTCATGTATTAAGTTGTTATTTTAAAAGCCTGGTTTGCTAACCAGATACTGGTGTATGTACAGATGGTCGCCGCCCACCTGCATGCAGCAGAGTTACTGAGATGGCATAGACATGGAGTAAGTGTCTTTCTCGGCTCAGAGTGGAGTCTCCGTAAGTCCATAATTACTTGGTGATAGGGCTACAGGCACAGTGATGATGGGTCGGCCTAGCGTGTGCATTACTACTTTCTGTTTGGAGGTGGGGAGGGGGAGGAGAGAGATAAATTGGTGAAGGCTACTTACTCAGTGTTCACATATTTTCCACCTCACAGTTCCAATTTCTATGTCGCACAACAAGTAACACCGGCAAGGGAGCCTCCTCTCCCCCTCATTTCTTGTTTTTTTGAAATATCTCTAAGGTAATCACCTCATGTGGAAACATTTTCCTTTTCCATATGTAAAGACGCATAACCCGGCTTAACTCACGGAATATACTTTGTACTTGGTTTCATTGTGAATGAAATTTTGAGATCAAGATTAGCCCTACGTCGTTTTTCTTTAATTAATTTTTCCACTATGTGCAGGTAAACTGATTTCTAGTAATATCCTTAACTACCAGACTCGACGATGGATGACCACATAGCTTTGTTCTGTGCGAATGCTTTTCAACGCTTTATGAAGGCAGAGTGCTGTGGAACAACATCTTCCTCATGGAAATGATTCGCATATGTCAACATACGTAAGATGTGTTGGCTCAGTTGGCATTATCGGATTAATTTCTCTTTTTATGCACGCTGTTGGAGGGCTTGTTTCCAGTCAAGTGTACTTTCCCAATAACATCTGAACTCTGTCCCACGGTTATAAGAGTACTGTTACCTGCTTTCATTTCATTTTCGAGTCAGTTATACGACCATAAGGTGACTCTGTGTTAATGTGTATGCAAAATTAGAATCTCTTCAGCCTCCAGCACAAACCAGGTGTCTCTTTCATCATTACATGCCTTTCTAACATGTATTGTGTACGAAGCTTCCTTCTATTGTTGAAGCACTCTTTCTTTTATGGGCAGCCACCGTGGATCCTGAAACACATAATTTTACATATATCCAAATTAATACTCGCCTCTTTCAGTAGCAATGTTTTTGTGAGAGAATTTGCTTAGGAATTTCATTTAGTTTTTTCTACTCCTGAGGCAACCAGTTAATGGAATCACCAAATATTTTTTGTTCTCCTTTAAAATAAACTATTTAAGATCTATACTCTTGCACCAACACTTCAAGTTCCGTGACTGAATGGGCTTTACACAGGCAGTTAATACCCAGCATGCAAAGCCACTCACGCATATCTATTGCCTTGGTGCATGTGCTGGATCGCGAGTAATGAAGGTCTGATTCCAACATTTCACGCAATTAGAATCAAAGCAAAACAGTTGTCGTGTTTGATTGATATAACTGATGTAACACACTATTTTTGGTAGCTGCAAAATTCTATTAACATTCTCATGTAAATTTCCGTGCAACATTCTTCCTTTGTGGCAGCACTATTTTGGACATGATTCGACTCAAATCTTGTGACAGGCAAGGCATTTAATTCATTCATAGCGCAAGTTTTTATAAGATACCATAAAACCCTGAACTTACTTCAGTTTGGCCGAATTCCTTCTGGCGATGAAATTGATAAAAAGGGGAAGAGGAAGATTTTATTTCACAATCACAGAATGTATGGTATAGGCTCGGATGGAACAAGGAAAGTAACAGGAGTCCATATCTGTGGAAACCATCCCAGCATTCATCTCAATTTGTTTTGCATTATCTCCACAAACTGTTAACTGTTTCTTGATGCCTGACAATGAATCTAGATTCCTCATGAAGAGCTCCAAGTTTCCCATTGGCGATCTATAGGCTGTTAAAATCGAAGGAGAAATATTCTGCAGTAACAACTGCAAGCACGTGCTTCCAGCTTCTTGTCTAAATTAAATATCACTGGTTTCACTACTTCAGCCTTTATACTGAATTATAAAATACGAGACGACTCCTCTTCCTCCACAATACTCTGCTTGAAAAAGGTGACAGGTAATAACCAGTTATACATAGCTACTCTATTCCTTTGGGTACTTGACGTTCAGACAGGCAAACAACAACTACCTCATCAGAACAGTTTAAATATACTGAAGATAAAAAAGGTTCATATATATTTTTTTCATCCGTCTCCTGATGTTCTGATCTAACAAACGCCCCCTACTTCTGAGAACTGTTGCATATGTTTCAGTCTTGTCACGTCCTAATTTCTTCCCAGATCGCCTGTCTGGAAGCTGACGCGAGCTACAAAACGCGTTCCCCTGACTCCAGCAATTTTAGAGGGCTGTCCTCGCGGGGCTCTCTCTCACCTTCAGCTCCTGCAAGAAACTCTGCTGCTCTGTGGAATGACAACTTGGTGATCGGTACCTTCTATACCTCCTTTAGCTTGCACACAAATTCCTTTACGTGTTCGTTACTGATTGCAGCTGTTGATCATGCAAAGTCCAACGGGTGAATGCACCGTTCTTCCGCATAAACTTTCATACGTACTTAGGCCAACTGTCGCGTACATTTTTGCATTGTAAGTACTCACGACGTATGAAAGACATCCAAGGTATCACGCTTGCTGCTTACGGAGTGGCTACCCATCTTATGATTGTTCTGCGAACTCACTTGATGTACCCATTTCCTGTAGGGTGTGTTGGCGTTCTTCCTAGTTGCAACATTTGAATTAACTAGCAAGCCTGTTTAAGTAGTTCACTCATGAAATTCGAAGCTTGGTCACAGATTATGCTTAATGGTAATCCAAATTGTAGAATCAATTATTTTACAAACGCTTCAGACATGGTCTCGCCTCTTTGCTCAGGTATTGGTATCATGAGAAGATAACTGGAGAAGTGATCTAAAATGATCAATGTGTATTCATTACCTTCTTTAGTCCCTTACTCTTAGGCAATTATTCAACGACATCGAGTAGTACTCTTTCAACCCCCTCTGGCAGTTGTTGTAATGGTGCCTTAGTTCTGCTCAAATTTCTCCGTCTGTTAAGGAATCACACTGTGAAACAAACACAAACACGTCAGCTTGACGACTTCAGCTTTTCTAATTTTTTTTATCCTTTCTGCTGCCGTGTGCAGGTAATGCAGAAGAACCAAGTTGCTGAACGAACACGCGACACTCTTCTTTTCTCAAATCATTTAGGTCTCTTAATGCTTCCACGAAGCCAACAACTGCCTCTACTGCTTCCTAAAACTCTTTGCATCGTGGCAATCTCACTGTTTTGCTTACTTCCTCGCCATACAACACTGATGAGTGAGTCTCTCTGATGAGCTTAAAATAGCTGAATGCGATTCTCTTTCTCGTCTTCTGGCAGGTCGTAAGTTTGAGTTCTGTCGGCAAACAGTTCAAGAGATCCGTCCCATTGCATCCACAGACTAAGAAGTTGCTATCTGTAGATCTGATGAGATTTTTGCGTTTTAATATCTGAACTTATGTAGATTGTAATCATCTGATACCACGGAAGTAGGCTCTCCGCTAATTACAACTTGCCTGGCTGCTTGAATTCTTAATTTAGCAACTGTCAACTGCTAATGTCTCTGAATCATTTTAGGACCCAACAACACAGAGTCTTTGAGTTTCCAAAAGAATACTTAAATAGTGGAATGAAGCCCACACAGCACCATTTTTGCCTCGTTCGCCAATATGTTCAAGATGGCGGCGGCAGATGATGTCACCAGATGTCATCATGGGTTCACTCCCATGTCCCATAATCTCACCCACTTAAAATTTGGCTGGAAACGCTCCGTCTGCGCTCACCTATGGGTGTGGAAGAACATAGGGAGGTTTGACTTTTTTAATCATTTTTCCGGTGTTACCCTGTTGGAAAGTGTTTCCTTAATTTTTTGTTGTGTATGTGCAAGTGTGTGTGTGTGTGTGTGTGTGTGTATGTGAATGCATGTTTTATCTTGACATGTGGAGGTCGACTAACAGCTCACAATACTGCCACCATAGCACGGGGAACACAATCTTGCAGCACTGCATCCAGTCACATGATTGTGATGTCATGGGGGAAAAAGTGGCAGGAAATGCTCTGTTTGTATTCACCCAGACACGTTGGTGTTCACTGCTCTAGTTCACAATTTAGCCAGCAGAGGCTTCTTGAATTTGTGACATCATGGGTAAAAAATAGCCATGAACCAATGGCAGCACTATGAAAAATGGTTGATAATAGGATAGCAAACTATTACTGAAGTACAGGGAGTAGCCTACTGCCAATTTACAAGTAAATAGCTGCTGGCCAGGACATACAAGTGATGATAACAAGACAGCAGACTATTTCTGATGTGTGGGAGAGTGGACCACTGCTAGTCTACAAGTGAACAGCTATTTGGAAGGATATAAGGATGGGTAGAAATATTAGAACAGTGACCCACAGTCTCAATGCTACTCTAAATTCCTGCCCCATATATACAGGAGTCATGTAACGACAGGTAAGCATTATTATCCTTAGGTGCTACACTATTTGGTGAGCATCACACTGGTAGTAGTAAGATGCTAAACTAATAAGGATTCTGCCCACAGCTAAACAGATGGGGTTGAAGCAGACCATCCTCTTCGACAGGCTCAGAACAACCAATGCCTTTTTGAAACACTACTGTGCCATCTGGCAGCACTGTAGGTATAATGTTGGCCAGTCCCACCAGTGGAAGAACCATGACACATCAGCAGCACCTGAGATCGTCCAGCACTCCCAGTAGAATAGGATGAAGCAGAGGAGTAAGTGCCCCCTGTATAATGATACTACATATTTAACTGTTACATCTATATCTACAGCTACAATTCCTAATATTACATGTAATGGTTCTTCTTCTTCTTTTCTTTGTTCAGTGGTGCAACTGGGACCTGTATAGACAGTGTCCTCCATCTTGTAAGAACCATAATCAGTGGCAGTGACCTCCTGCACATGGGGTCCTGTAGCGGAAATCGTCTTCATGTTGGAGCAGGACAAGCATCTGCCATTTTCTCCGCTACTTATCGATGAAGGCAGCCAACAGCACAATACTGACATATCTGTCGAAGAGTCACAGAAGTGCGCCGGAGCCTTTCATTTTCTGCGGCCACAACCTACTGAGCAACATCAGAAGTGCACTGGGAGTCTCACACAGATGAGTACTGGACTCCAACATATGCACTATCCAGTGAAACGTTGGAAAACTGCAAGGATAGTGTAGATGAAGTGTATGGGAAAATACCAGTTGCTCCAAGTGGGTTACTACCAGTAATCACTTCCATATATATTTTAACTGTTGGTGGATGAAAGCTTCTGAGTATATGGATAGAAGCAGCAGATAGTGACTCATGTGTGGTGATGGAGATTCAGAATGTTATGAAGGGTATTAAAGTGCAGTATGCTAACTTGGAGTGGAGGACAGTATGTCACACAATGCCATACATCAACGCTCAGATGACTACAGATCATAACCCATCTCCTCCTCCCCCAGAAATTTATGGTGCTCGTCTGATGCTGTTTGTCACATCAGTGTACAATGATGCACCCTACTGCCCCAACTTATTTGGGCCAGGAGTGTTGCTGTCTCTTGTATCGTAGATTGAACCTCTGGCTATCACGTATTCAAGCTCTATACAATGACATTATGAATTATCTTCTTGTGAATATTATATGGATGAATGATTTAGAACAGTGCTTCAGTTCGTATATTGATACAGTGCAAGAGTCAGCGACTATTGCCTCAGTAGGTACGAAACCCACCCACTCCAAATTTACAGACGGAATACCTGAGATCTGCAATACTCCTATCAGTTTGAGGGAAATAGAAACAAAATTTAGTGCTTACAAGGAACAGTTATTCAGGAAACACTGTACAACAGTGAAAAATGAACCATGGGATTTTGATGTTACATTTTTAATGAAACAAATTCTATAATAAAGAGTCGAAATATATGTATCATTACATACATCTGTGTCAAAAACAATTTTTTTAATGAATTCCTTACCATAGGTCTTTGTTGTTGTTTACAGAGAAACCCGTCATGCATTGTATATAGAGGGCGAACATTAATAAAACCTGCAAATAGCAGGGACGTTGTCCTGACTGCAAATGAAGGAAAAACAGTCTTACGAACATGTGTCGAGAAACGCATCATTGCCATGGTAGACGGCGCTGATGGATGAAAGTTATTCTGAGCATATGGTATGTGTTCCTTGTGTGTTGCGGACTGTGTGTTTGTTGCAGCGTATTATAAGCAGCAGAATGGTTCGTTATTCATGTCAGAACCAAGCCATAATGGTTTACAGGTAAGGAGATGGAAACAGTTGAGAGGCAGCGTGGCTATAACAAATCAAGTACCATCAAAGACACAAACCACATGACACAACATTTTAAGTCTTTTTTGGGGGTTTGTGTCATCATGGGTCCTCTCAGACACACGAACGTGTTGTCAGGCCACATGCCTGGTCTTCTACTGAAGTTCATCTCAATATGCTATAGAAGCTGGTTCTCCAAAACTGGTGCACTCATAGTCCGCCACCCCTCTGCACTTCCTTCTGTCTGAAAGGACTCATGATCACACAAACACCAAAAAAGGGCTTGAAATGTTGTGTGATGTGGCTGGTGTCCGTCAGAGTATTTGGTTTGATATAGCTGCACTGCCTCTCGACCGTTTCCATCTGCTTGCCCACACACGAACACCATCTTGGCTTGTTTCCTACGTGAATACTGGACAATTCTGCTGTTCACTGTTTACTGCGACAGTCACACAGCCCACAGCTCACAAGGAAATCGTAGCACTTTGTTGGAGGCACTTACAATCGTCAGCGATATCTAATGTGGGAACGATGCATTTCTGGACAGATATACACAGGACTTTTTTCTTCCATTTACAGGCATGAATCCGTTCCTGCAATTTGACAGTTTTATTAATGTTCACCCTGTATGGAGGGTGTGAAAGACACACACGTGACATTAGTTTGAACGCTATTGCTTTTAGAGAAGTGAAGTATAAGATGGAGGATAATGAAATGTATGAAAAAAACTAAATGAAATGACCATGTGGCACTGATGTCGGGGATACCCCATCTGGGGCACTATGTATAAGTCTTATTTCAGGTGATGTCACATTGGGCGACTTGCTCATTGGTGATGATGAGATGATGATGACAACAGAACTCCCACAGCATGAGTGGAGAAAATTTCCAATTAAGTCAGGAATCGAACACGGGCCTCCTACATCGTTGGCAAACATGTTACTACTGAGCTAAGCAGGCAAACACAAAAAATATGGAATGGTTGCATGGAACTTTGGCTAATGTGGTGCAAGTATTGCGTCGTGGGAGCAGGTGGAAGGTGACTGTGTCTGTTTCCAAGGACCTATAGCAAACATGGCTAAAATTATATCACCTATGCTTGAAGAAAATCACATATCTAATATCCAGCAAAGCTGCACACTATGTAGCCATACACGTATCAAAATGGGAGCAGGGTAAAATCACTGAAATTACACGGTATGTGAGGTAAAATTTCTTTTTTTTTTCACCCAGTTAAAAGTAATTTAACTTTTCCATAAGCAAACACAAAACTATTTTGTTTACATCCACACTCCTGCTTGAGCCAATGGCTGCCAAGGTGACTATAGAATTTCAGGTCTTGAATACTTGCATACTTGTAGATTCCATACATTCATGTAATCTTCTCCTTCCCTTTGAAGTAGAGTGTGGTTTCCATGTAGTCAAATAATCGATGCTACAGCATCATACCTTTATAGGGTACAGCAGGATCGTCCCAGTGAATTGCATGAAACAAACATGTTTAATACATTCCACTCTGTATTTTAGTTGACTTCACATCCTTCAAAATCTTTGCGATGCAGTGCTTGTTGAGAATGTCTCTATTACACCGGCATCTTCAGTGAATGCAATGGATGCAATATGATTAAATATGAACCATCTGCATTCATCATCATAGAAACTTAGAATGTCTGCAATTATGTCCACACTTTGAGATGCCATTGTGAAATGCTCTGGGTATGACACAATGGACATTCATTCATACAGCTCGCTGCACAACACTAATCAGAGTGCAGTAGTTAAACACATGGTCATGTATAACTAGATCATATGTTGCAGTATGTTCTGATTCAACTTCAGTTAGTACTTATATTGGTCCCAATCTAAGTACCTCATTCTGTTTTGAGCAGTCTACTGCGATGGCTGGTTCTAGCTCCTTGAATTTCTGTCGACTGATTAGACATCCACCTTCTTCAGCACCATCATAGTAAGAAGTGCAGGAATCTCACATACATGGCAAATGCTAGACAATATTCATTTTCTTCCCACTATAGCAATAAATCGTCATAAGGATGTAACTCTGTATTCAAGTGAAATATGGAATTAGTTAACTTGCAGTAGTCAAATGCAGTGGATTCATTGCCCCTTCTATCGACCTGAAACGCAAGTATAATGAATTTAAGTATCTCCAATTGAACAGAGCTTTTAATATAATATAATTGAACAGAGGCTTTAATAGCCCCCCCAGTCTGGTCACTGTTGGTAGCAATTGGTAATCAAGACACTCCCATGAATGGAAAGTTAATGGTGAATATATACCAACATTCAGAACTTTTGAAAGTTTCAAACACTCTTCATCTGCTATAGTGATGTTGGGAATTTTCCGTATTATTTTATTGGTAACGATCTCGTTCTCCTCTTGGGTTGTTGAATGTATGAGTTGTTATCCATCACCCTCTGTACCAGAATGGGTTCCTGTTTAGTCTAAATAATAATTTATCATATGTCCTCAAAGTACCCCGTAACCATTTTTAAAGACATGCATGCAGAAATCACTTGTACCCACCAACAGTTCAACCCACTGGTTCATCTATGAACCATCCTGCATTTTCTAAGATTGATGCAGAGACATATGTTTAATGGTTGATAATATGTCTATATTACATGTACGGTCAATCTCAACACTATTAATTTTATATCATGTCTCCTGAAATGGGAATGCTGAAGTATTTTGCCACTTTAACAGGATAATTCTTTTTCCTATATGTTCCACCCAGATAGTTGAAGCTCTTTCATGGAAAGATTAAAGTACCTTGGTGCTGGATAACAATCCTAATTTCATCGTTCTTGTTAAATGTGGCTGAAGCATAAGGTTTGTATGAGAAGTATTACTGGTGTATAATTCGCTCATTATATTCTAAAGAACTGTAATATTGAGCAACGTCACTGCAGAGTTTCAAGCCTACTAATTCAAGCAACTTGTAGTGTGCACACGTTATCAACTTGCGGTTGTGCTGTGAAATGTCATGCTGTGGGTTGTGAGGGCTGTTTTTATACCTTACACCCATCCTAAGTTACATGTAGTAGTACTGTGATTTCCTCACCATAAAAGTCAACAAGTTGATTATTCTACTCCACAATTCGCAGCTCAAAATAATCCAATGTCTCAAATATCGCATTGCAGGTGTCTTAAGAATCTTATAACCCGATACAGCAGTTGAGAAGAATCCGTAAATGGTACGAATCAGTTTATCATTGAGATAGGTGTTCTTTGTTACGTTGCACTCAACACAGATTGTAAGGAAAGGGAGTATATACAGTCTGATCATACCTGTAAAATTTACTAGGATACTTCTTCAAAACTTATCCCTTTGTAAAACCCAGTACTCATCCTACTGAACCTTTCTGATTAAAGTCAATCGTTGCTTTCACCGTTCTTATTCCTCATTTAAGTGTACTAATGTTTGCATGTGGCTCAACCTCTTTTCCAGGTTGTTCTAAAACTTCATTTAAATCATCAATATCATATCCGCTTGATTCTATTTCTACAATTTCATTTCACCATTAATTTCCAGATGCTGTTTATTGTTAGCCTCTGTGATATTTTGTGTGCTGTTGAGTGTCTACAGCTCAATCACCGCAATACTCAGATCTCCAATTCTTAAATCAGCTAGTATGAAGTAAGTGACATGTAATACTAACGATGTTTCTTTTAAAGTGACAAAACAGGTAAGTACTGAAGTGTTCATATCGTTGAAAATTGTAGAATACATGTCTACTGTTGTTGAAGTATCACTGTAATTTTTCCAGACGTTGCAGGTCACCAAATGAGTCAAAATAGTAGACGTTGTTTGTATTCTGAATATACGCCACCCAGTGGATTCCAGGTCCTCCAATAAAACCTAAATTCACAATTACATTTTCTTAGGATTTCCACATAGTTTTAGGTAATGTATCCTACATAAACACAATGTGGAATCTGGGAATGTTGAATTTATTTCTAATAAACTTAAGCAGATCTGTATTGATGACCGCTCTATGTGGTAGTATGGTTAAGAGGCTTTTTTATTCATTAAGAGACCCAGTCTTTTCTTGTATGGTTTCAAGTATACTCCTTTCTGATGGCTACAGATCCCGTCATGTGGTTATGTCTGCTTGCTTTCTGTAGTTGCCTCTAGGATTTCTGTGCATTCTAGACTGTCCTTTCAGTAGCCACAGCACCGCCAGTCAGTGATCCCACTGCTGAGACCCGTGAGGGCTAGGATGAGAAGGGGAGTAATTCCATCTGATATATTGGGCGTTGGCAGAATCCTGGGTGCTTTAATCAACCTTTTCTCTCCTTTCTGCTTCAGGGCGTTTTCAGCAGCATACATAGCTGCCAGGATATAACTTTTTAAACAGCCTTGCTCCAGCTTCTTCTTTTTATTTTTCTTCTTCATTGCTATTGTCTTCTTATTCACACACGATGTGCGGCGTTCATAACTTGGTTAAAATTCGCATTCAAACTCAACCTAATTTTACCAAGCATAGTTTTATCAACTTCAAATGCTAAAATACCATACGCTATACCAATGTCCCTTCTCTCACGTATTGACTTAGTGTTGCCAGTTAAACTGTGACCTGTAAAGTGATGTCATGGGAGATCTTTATTTGCTGTGTATAGAACATCATGTTCCATACGTGCCATATCAAGCACACTGATCACCTTATCACCACAGGCTAACTGTTTTTGTAGTTTTGTTCTGGGACTACAGTTGGTATATCTGTAGTTTATCGGGAAAATCACCACTTCCTCTAATGCGTCTGCTATCATGCATCTTATGCTGCTACCGTGGTTGTGGTCTTCAACAACAATAGCAAATCGTTGGCATCCATCCAGCTGTTTTGTGCTGCAGGAAAATCAAACGTTTAAGTAACACTCCATTCCATCGACATCTTATGACCCTATCTGTGAGAAACACATACAGTTCCGAGCTCTTCTGTATTTCCTATGTGTAAAAGCATCCTGCAATGTCAGTACCACTGCTATCCTTTAAGATGTAGGTTCTGAGATTTGTTCTCTGTCCTTTGGAAACTGTAAATACCTTACTCGACTTGTCTGGTAAGTATTATTTCGCAAACGATGTCTTGTGTTTTGAAATCAGTACTAAATCGCCTGCATCAGATTTCTGTTTGCGTGGATCCACCATTTTAATGAGATTGTATACCATATCTAGGACTCCATTATCAAAAACATCGATTCGTATCATTTTTACTGTGTGATGTTTGATTCCATTACACTGTACAATTATTTGTGAGAGCATATCTACTAATATGTAAGAGTTGGGAAGATTTAAGTCCATCAACATTTGAGCTTACACTGTTCTGTTCAGACATTCCACGATACATGCCTTTTGTCTCCACCACAGTCTTGAAATATGTATTGTAAAGCTCTCCACTGTGATCTGTTTGAAGGATGTCTGAGCTTCGATTCGCCCCTGTCTGCAGCAATCACTCAAAGACGAGTGCAGCATCCCTCGCCATTTTTGTTTTCACCATTAATGCCCAGGCGAATTTAGAGTATGTATCAATTACTATTAAAACATATTTGCAACGATTATTCGCACATGAACATTCCCTTATAACTGCAAGGTCAGCCTCCCGTAAGTCATCCAAACCTCGCATTACCACTTGACTCTGAGGATATGTTTTGTGTGCTGGTTTTTGTAGTTCTCAAGCTACTGTTTCCATACTTATTCGATGGTGCTTCTCTTCCTCTAAGCACTGAAATTACTGAAACAAGCTTATTTGAATGAGCTATATTACCAGTAGTAGGTGGTTTTATGAGAGGTCATAGCTGATTCATTATCTTATTGGGATTTTCATAATGTAAAAGGAGAACACTGATAAAACCAACAAACTACACGGGTGTAATTCCTTACTGGAAATGAGAGAAAAGAGGTCCTATGTTGCTGCCTGTAGGGGTTTAGCTGTGCCGTCTCTCAACCGATTCGGTATGCTTGGTCATACAGAGATAACATCTTGGCTTGTTCCTTACATGGGAACAGGACTATACTGCTGCTTACAGTATGCTACGTCAATTACACAGTCTAAAACACATAAGGAACACATGGCATGTTATCAGAGGAAGTGTCATTCGTCAGTGCCATCTACAATGGCAACAATGCATTTCTGGACACATGTTCATAGGACCTTTTTTCTCAATTTCCATTCAGGAATCCATCCTTCCAGTTTGACGATTTTATTAATGTTCACCCTGTATACATAATAGGAATAGGTTGTCACTCTTTTATGCTACATGTCAGTACCATTATCGCTGCCATGTTTTGCAACTAATATAGGCTTCATGATGGTTCTATGTACATCTTTCAATTTCAGTATTTCACTGTACATTTACAAACATTTCAGTGAATAATTTACGGTTTTTGCAGAATTTACGATAATAAGCTTCAGCACACCAGATACGTTCTGAGAGTCCCTGTCACCTTTCCATATTGTGTGCTTGCTTAAACTTATAGGCTACAAGCCCAGCATGTATGGTTTTACCATTTTGATGCCATCTATTCTTCCCATCCTAGCATAGTTATGGCGGTTAACGAAACCAGCAATGGCATTGTCTTCATAGTATAATTTCACCGAGAACTACCGGAAAGATTCAGCAACATGCTTAAACGTTACTCTTAGGGTTTGCTCCTACTCCTAATGTCCTAATCTTAGAAGCCATAATTGCTCTCAAACAGCCTTCTGTACCTAGATGACTTCATGCTTAGTTGGTGTCTTGTTATATACTGAGCAGAGTTCTATGTATCACACACTTTATATACGTTCTTCTCCATCTTCTTTCCGGTAGCAGTAATCTTTACAGTATAGTCGTTGGCTTTTTTTTAAATTACATTAACCTCATCATTTAATGTGTTGATCGATCTCAGAAGAGTTGTATAATACGCCACTAGATCCTTGCAAACACCCCCAGCTTTGCGTTCGAGGTTCGAGGTTCTGAATTTTTGCATCTATGTACAAGCGAATGTTCTGCCTGTGTACACACATCATCTCAAGTTGAGTGCTCGACATCCATGCGATTTTATCTGTGGTGTGATACATAGTAATATACTGGTTGTGTATACCTAGAAACTCTTGTAAGTTTCGCCTGTACCCACCATCATTCAGTTTTTTTATTTTATCAGCAACCATTGACAACTTGCAATATCTCCTGTAATAGCTGAAACAGCGTTTTGGAAAATTCTTATACATGCTCAAAACGGGCTCCTTTCTGATGTGTTACCAATGACAGAAGGAAATTCGTCTTGCTGCAGTTGGGTGCACCCACATTTACTGCTTTTACGTTATCAGGAAGGGGTATCCCACTCTTCTTTTTTTTCTTCTGGTCTTCTATGCTAACAACGGCCTAGTCGCTTACAACAAAGTCCTTGTGACGGGGCTACTTGACACACCTTAACATGATACCTATTACAACAGGTATTTACATGCAAATGGCTTGTAATAATAATTTGTGTACCCATTACCTTATCGACTGCACTACAATGGCTACATTATAATTAGAGGGTTATGAAGTAACAAAAAACGCACAATTTAGGATCATTTGTTTAATTTACAAGTCAGTAATTGCATGTAGGGTAAAAAATCCACTGGTTCATTTTTAATAGCAGTATAATATTTCTTGTATAACTGTTTACTGTACACACTAATTTCCCTCAAACTAACAGGACCATCACGGATCTCAGGGATTCCATTTGTAAATTTAGCGTGGGTGGATTCTGTACCTACCGAAGGAATAGTAGCTTCAGCACTGCATGGATACATGAACTGGAGAATTGTTCTAAGTCACTCACACTTATACTATGCATGTGAAGATAGTTCTCAAAGTCAGTATATACGGCTTAAATGCATGCAGCCAGTGGTTCACTGTCTCTGATACAGGAAATAGCACCACCCCTAGTCGAAATGAGTTCATAACAGTAGAGTGACGTAAAGAACTGGATAGCTCTCCAGATTTCACCCTGAGCACTGTGTCGTATTACATTGATGTGATAGCGTCAAAACATCACATCTAATGTCCAGGGGAGAAACGGATGGGTTACATACTATAGTCATTTGAGCACTGATGTACGATACTGTGCCACCTACCTTCCACATTTTGATTCAGTAAACCGCCCTTCATCACATTCTCAATATGCATCAACATACATCAGCCACTGTCTGCAGCTTCTATCCATATTTTCAGATGCACTGACCCTCTAACAGATTACATGTAGAACTGAATAGTAGTGGTAGTGCACTGGGAGAAACTGCCATCTTCTCATCCAGTGCATCCACACTCTGTTCTTGCAGTACTATTGGAATGTCCTGAGGTTTAATGAATGGTGTGTATGTTGGAGTCCATTAGTCACTTGGACCATGCTGTTTGAGAAACCTAGTGCATTGCCAATGCTGCTCAGCAGGTTCGGGCTGCAGAAACTGAAAGCCTCTAGTTCACTTCTGTGACTCATGGAAAGGTATGTCCATACTCTGCTGATGGGTGTCTTCATTGATGTGTATCACTAACAATAGCAGATTCTGGTCCTGCTACAACTTGCTGAGCAGTTCCACTGCAGGATCCCACACTTTACAAGTCCCTGCCACTGCTGCGAGTCTATAACTGTATCTACATCAACATGACTATTCTACAAATCAAACTTAAGTACGTGGCATAGGGTTCTTCGAAACACTTTTGCAATAATTCTCTCTTATTTCACTCTCAAACAATGAGTGGAATAATGAACACCTATATCTTTCCGTGCAAGCACTGATTTCCTTTATTTTTTTATGATCATTGTTTCTCCCTACGTAGAGCTCCATCAACAAAATATTTTAGTCTTTGTAGTAGAAAGTTGGTGATTGAAATTTTGTGCGAAGATTCCGACTAGCTTGGCCATTGTGCTGCTGGAGGGTAGTTGCGCCATTGGATAAAGGAGAAGAAGACGAAGAAAAAGAAGAACCATTACAAGCGATGTTAATAATAGTAACTACAAACATAGATGTAATAGATACATTTGTAATATTACTAAGAAGTGGCACTTATTCCTCTGCTTCTTCCTATTCCGCTGGGAATTGCTGGACCATCTCGGATCCTGCCGAGATGTTGTGGCCCTTCCACTGACTGTAGCTGGAACTGGTGAAGTACTGTGCCAGCCTAATACCTCTGGTGTTGCCAGACTGCATGGTGGGGGTCTCCCACAGGCATTAGTCGGTGTCTGCAGAAGAGGATGGTTGGCTGCAACACTGTCTGTTTGGCTCCATGGAGAGTTACTATTAGTTCAGCTTATTACTACTGTCAGTGTGATCCTACTCATAGTAAAGTACCTAAGAGTATTATCATTTACCTGTTGAACGGGTAGAAATCATCTCTTGTGCAGTGGAAGATATCGATAGTCTAGCCACTTCAAACAAAGTCGGCAGTTTGAGCACCAGCAACCATTGTTATCATTTGCAAAAAATATCTTGAAGCATCCCGTTGCATCACCATTACCTGCTGAAAAGTATCCTCCTTATGCATAATATCTTTCCATTACTTACGTAGGGAGCTATGGGCACAGGCCTCAGCTGTGTGCTTACAGGTAACACAGTTAGCAGATCTCTCTCTGTCTGACACCAACATCTCATCAATAGAACACATCAACAGCTCAACGCAGATTGATCTTTTCTCACCAGTTTCCAGGTGTAGCAGGATAGGGAATCGGGATGAAGGAGGCGTGGGGATGAGATGGCGATGGAGAGGGGTGAGGAAGGCTAGGAATTTCCCAGATCTGGAGGTCAGTCATAAATTTGACTGGAACCAACATGAGCACTTCTACAGAGTGGTAACATGTGAAACTCCTGATCTGCAAGTACAGACACGTTTTCGAAATGGGGTGGATCATAAGGTCAGCATTTTTGGCATGTTTTGGTTTGCAAAAAGCATTTTTCTTAGCATCCAGGAATATCTTTGTAGCCATTGCTACAACCCAGAATGATTAACAGTTTACAGGTATTTGTGAGACGTACATGGCAGGAATTTGATTGCAAAGGAAAATAGCTTTCTGGGAGGATGAACTGTTTGGTTCCGACCAGTTACCAAGCGAGGTGGCGCATTGGTTAGCATACTGGACTCGCATTCGGGAATACAATGGTTCAAACCCATGTCCAGTCATCATGATTTACGTTTTCTGTGATTTCCATAAATCGCTTCAGACAAAGGCTAGTATGGTTCCTTAGAAAGGGCACAGCCGATTTCCCCATCCTTCTCTAATTCGATGGAACTGATGCCCTTGCTGTTTGGTCCCCTCCCTCATATCAACCAACCAACCAACTTTGACAAGTTGTTACAGGTACTACCTCTCTCTCTACTGCAGATACTGCTTGTGAAAGCCAAAGCCTTTAGCATCATCCACAATTCTCTGAGCAACTGCATTAAGACGTATTATCTTATGTGGGGAGTTGCTTAAAATGCATTGCTAGCTTGGAGTCTTAAGTTCTGAAGCTGACTGATCACCGATCTCATGAACGTTGGCTGGAAATGAGAATTAGATGTGATAAATTTAACCACACACTTGCTTTGGATCCTATGGGGACCTCTGACTAGTGTGTGGGCCGATGCTGTGGCTGTGGCATGTCCTAGAAGTGCTTGGGGTGCATGATGAGAGGCATTGTACCCGAAGACACGGAATCACGAAACACGTACTTCTGTCGACAGTTCCTCCGATCTCCACTAGATCGTGTGCACCTGCGACCGCGTAAGCGCTCGGAGGAACTAGACTCTAGCGACAGCGAAACACGGGAAGTGACGTATTTCACAGAAGATACCACATCCAATTGAAGCAACGCCACCTAGGTAGCGTTGGTTGAAGACGTTACAGGCGTCTAAAGCTAGCGAAATGAGGGATGCTCAACTACCGGACCTACCGATAGATGGCTCTAGCGCGTGCCGGCAAGAGATCATATCATTGAGTAGTGATGGGCTCAACTGCGATTTTCCGATATCAGTGATTTCTGTGAATGCTACTTTTCAGTATCTGTTATTCTTAACTGCGATTTGTCGCAGTTAAGAGTCGCAGTTAAGGAACCTAAGTCGCGTATCCCTCCGCCACTGCTATTTCTGCTACTTCCGCGATTTCTGCGACTTCTGCTACTTCTGCGATTTCTGCTACTTCTGCTACTTCTGTGACTCCTGCGATTTCTGCGACGTACCACCGTATGAAAAAGTTACCTCTGTCCACACAGAAAATTGCATCTCAACAAACCTGTCATTGGTAAGTATGTTTTACGTTTATTCTTCCGTTGGCTTTAATTTTGTATTAAAGAAACAACTGCGAAAATATTAATAGTGTAATTAATATGTAAGTAGCCGCACAGTACCGTAATAGTTCGTGTTTAGAAAATGAATTCTAACATATTGTTATGTTCATAGGTACCTGAACTACATTTCAGTCACTCAGTAAAGTGATAATTCAAAATATCATTGTCAACAGAGCTGAAGAAATTGCCAGTCTTTAGACCGTTTTCGTCAGACGAGAGGTTAGTTTCTAAGCGTTTTGATGGACTTAATTACTTCAGTGAGATCGTTCTTGCGAATCTGATATAGCAAATATTAGCAAATGTGATATAGCAAATATTAGCAATCTACTCTGTCAATTATATTGCTAGTAAAGTGACAGCAAAAATTGTTTAATAATCCTTGTGTTTTTGCAGACGCAGTTCTGACTGATTACTGGTTGCTGTACATATCTATCCACATCAAGGTTGTTGAGAGAGACTCGTGAAGATTCAAGACAGCTCTTAGAGGATTTGCAGTTTAAAAGTGAAATAATTATGAAATAAGTGTGTGACTGATTAAAGTGTTTTATTGAAGTTGTTGTGCGATTTTAAAGGAATAATAAATGTTAAATACATTGAGTGAATAATAAAAATCACATTTTCCACATGTTAAGCCGTCCTATACCCGTAATTTTCCGCCACTTATTTATTGGTAAACACTTGTTGGATACCGAGGTGCCGCCCCCCACCCCCCTTTCTCCACAATCTTGGTGTGACACTGACCTGTAACATATCCCGAAGTCTACAATATGCATTTTGAGACTGTTGATATGAAAGTGGGAAGTACAGATCTTCCAGTTAAATCAGGAATAGCTTAAGTGCATTACTTGAAAGTGACACAGGAAAAGCTTACTTATGTAGGTGGTAGTAGTGTCGGCAAAAAGTTCTTGTGTGTGAAGTTGCCATGTAGAACACCAGGTGTAAAACTTTTCTCCCGAGTCTTGAACTGTGTCGGAACAAAAGTGAGGCATTCATATGACTGTTCTCATTTCTCTACACTTATACAGATGTCTGAGTTCTGCTGTGTTAACATTGCAAAGTCCTGTAGGCATGTGGAGTATTAACCAAAACTGTCATATTGGAAGCAGAATCAAACACATTTGTTACGTTACTTGATATTTTCAGGAGAAAATGGCAATGTTGCTTCTTATTAATATAATACATTCAGAGTCACAGCAGTATTTGACCAACCATAACTGATGCTGAATGTGCATGTCGTCATATAATATGAAGGGCTTATTTCAATAGTGGTACAAGTCCATTACCTACACTTTTCTGTCTATAATGCTTCTGAAATTGGTGATTCAAACAAACATAAATAAAGGTTCATCTCTAGCAAGAAGCCATATGCTTGAATATTTCTGGTATCTCAACTGCAGATTTTTCAGCACTCATTTAACTTTACGACTCTATATCTCAAAATTAACAAAAATGGACTTGTACCACTATTGAAATAAGCTCTTCATATGCACACACAGCACATCGATCTCGTGAGGCACAAGGCTCTCATAACGAAGTACGTACGTCGGTCAACAGATGACACTAGGAAAAGTATGTTAACTGCGCTTTTTAGTTGCTACTTGCGACTCTTAGTTGCGATTTGTCACAGAAATCGCAGTTTGACTCGGTAGCGAATAGCGTAGTATGAACTTTGCTCAACAGATGGCAGTGCTAACTGCGCTTTTTAGTTGCTACTTGCGACTCTTAGTTGCGACTTGTCACGGAAATCGCAGTTAGACTCCATAGCGTACCGCAGAGATGGGCGTAGTACGAACTTTGACCCACAGATGGCACTGTTAACCGCGCTTTCTAGCTGCTACTTGCGACTCTTAGTTGCGACTTGTCACGGAAATCGCAGTTAGACTCCATAGCTTACCGCAGAGATGGACGTAGTACGAACTTTGGCCAACAGATGCCACTGTTAACCGCGCTTTTTAGTTGCTACTTGCGACTCTTAGTTGCGACTTGTCACGGAAATCGCAGTTAGACTCCATAGCGTACCGCAGAGATGGACGTAGTACGAACTTCGGCCAACAGATGCCACTGTTAACCGCGCTTTTTAGTTGCTACTTGCGACTCTTAGTTGCGACTTGTCACTGAAATCGCAGAAAGCAGTGCTAAATTCGACCAATAGATGGCTCACGTCTTTGAATGTGAAATACTACTTGCGACTGCTAACTGTGACTGAAATCGCAGTTAGATTCTGTAAAGTTGCTACTGTGATATCTGTGACTTCTCAGTCACTGCGATTTCTAACAGATACGCGATTTCCTGCCCACCACTATCATTGAGTGTCCGCCATATCTGAATTTGGCAAAAAACAAAGTGTCAAAACACGGATGAAAATGTTTTTCATTCTGCGCCCTCATAAGTATTTTATATTGGGTGTTCTAGATATCTACACATCAACATAATGAAGTGTTTCTAATCTAGCGAGAAAAAACAGTGACAGTTCTGCTATGAAATTCCTAAATTCGAGTGTGTTTTGAAAGTTTGACAAGCTGACCTATAAATTGTTTACTATTTTATGAGTGCTTTACTTATTAGCCCCTTTTAAAACACTATTTAAGATTCAATGGAGGTAAACAAATTACCTTACTTGCAGAAGCTTTTAACTAATGGTATAATTCGGAAAATCAAGTGTGGACAACAGTGAAGACGTCTCTTGAAAAAAAGTTGACCGTTTGCTTAGGGGTATCTTTACTGACAACAGCAATTACAACTGAACTATTAAAGTATTACTTACGTATAAACGGAAAAAAATCGTTATTTTTCCTTTATCTGATGTGATGCATTACCGATCTGCATATATACTGACACTGTAATTGCAACATGCACTTACGAATTTGGCCCTCTTTGATCAGTAATTTAAATGCCATGATTTTATTAACGCCTGTACATGCCACAGTGTATTTAAGCTGAGTGATATGGTAGAAGCACCAGTTTTTAACAGTGCTTCAGTCTTTGATACGAGACAAGAAATACTTTTAAATGAGACAAAGACAAAGCCCAACGTTAAGGCTCCTCTTAAATACATGACTTGTGTCATTTGGAAGTTAAGTCTAGTAATAATATTATATTGGACTAATCCATGATGATGTAGAAAGTGAAGGAACTAGTTGAAAATAACCTCGATCACAGCTGTTAATTTTAAGGTTGGGGTGTCTTAAAACTGTAATTTTCCAGTCTGACACCCAAACAATTTTAAAATTGAATTCAAAACATTTCAGTGAGCAAAATTAATTACACTTTGAATTACAACATAGAATTCTATTTCTGTGAATCTTGGTTCCAGTCTTTGACATGGTGTCACTCACTGGAATGACTGGTTGTCGGTATACGGTCCAAGCAAAAAACAAACCTGAAAGTGAAAGCTGCAGAAGCTGGCCAGACAGGCACCCCAATGGCTGCTACAATCTGCGTGAGACAAGGGTGACATTATATTGCAAATTTAGTGTAAAAAGTTCCATATTGTCTGAATTTGTCCTATACTGACAGGACATTCTAGTCCAGTCGATTTTCTTATCTGCAAAAGTGCACTAGCCAATACCAGTGGCACAAAGTTAGTGCCACATTACAAACTATCTGGTAACAACAGAAGTATTGGTTAGCAATGTACAGTGAATAATATGTAATAACCTGAGAAATTCAAAATTGGTTTGAAGAAATAGAACAGTATTTGGAAAGAGAGTAACACTTTGAAAATAACAAATGACACAAGTAGAGTTTTCAGTTTTTATGAAAGCTCGCTTAAATTTTTTTTTCCCCTCCCTCTTTTCGATTATCGAGGGAAAAATATGATAACATAAAAGTGCAAGAAAGTTGTGTACAATGTTGGAAATCATGAAAAAGAAAATCTCACTATGCTTCCTCCTCCATGTGAAGAGTGTTCCTGTAATAATAGCTAATAGCAAACCAAGAACATGAGGGTGTCACAGTGGAGATTTGTTTTCTGATACAGATATCTGATACAACTATTCCACAGCAAAACGTACTTTCAATAGGTGTGGTACCAGTGCACTCCCATAGGATAACAGAATATTATGTCCTCCATGAATCACATTGGGTACACCACATACAGCATAAACTGTACATCAACTGCAATGCTTTGTGAGCAAGTAATAAAAGTCAGTATCTTTAATTTTGACATAATTCTTGACTCCCATAATTATCTGCTTATACGTGTGCTTGTACTACAGGTTATTGGTAAAGCAAATACTAATTGAATAGGTCTTCACACTTTTAATACTTAGCAGAAATTCTGAAAAAAGTAAATTGTTTTATTACTGTATCACCTCTATGGTGAATTAAGAGGTACTGACTGGTTTCTTTGAACATTTAATAGAAGCCTTCTTTTTTACCTGCTATTGATAAAGAGCCATTCAAAGTTCTGTACAGAACAATCTCTCGCATTTTTCATGAGGTTTGTTATTCTGTACACTAATATTTCTTCTTCTAAATGGTAAATAATGCATTCAGACAGTGCTGGTATTAAAGGTAATTCATGAAATAAATTATATTTAAAACAGAAAATTAAAGGTTCCACATGGCACATGAAAAGTACCTTGCTACACACATGTATGTACAGATTCCAAAATGTCTGTGAATTTGAGTTACAAACTTTTTTAAATAGAAATATGAAGATCACAATACTTTGGTCTGCAATAACTCAAATGTAAAATACTTTAGTTCCCTATGGGAAACTTTGTTCTTTACGTGACTCGTGCAACTGCTTTCACACTTAATGGAAAACTAAATGGTTTATGTTAAAGTTAACTAGCAAAAAGTGTAACCATCGTTACATAATTTCTGTGAAGTAAGATTCCTTAATGTTATTTCCTTCCTTTGTCATCATAACTTGATAATTTCAGTTCCGTATGGGACATATGAACTAACAAATGAAATGCTTTTATTACTATGACCAAACAAAATCTTTTTAACATGTAGTACACAGTTCAAATCAGCAAAAAGTGTAACCATATAATTAAGGTAAATGTTGATGAAAATTAGGCATGTAACATGAATGCTGATATTCCCTAGATTTCCACATGTACCTGTAATCACTGTATTCTGTACTTTGTAGTGCTAGAAAGATAATTCTATATGATTATTTGCATTCTCTTGCCCCCCCCCCCCCCCCCTCAACACAGGAAAATATAATAGAAAGACATCCTGACAAAATTCAGAAAATTAGGTTTTGCCTGACTCAGGCCCCCTTATTCTAGAATGGTTATAAAGTAATAAGAATGCTTATGATCAACTGGAACATTGTGTTCATTATTTATTTATTTATTTATTCTTTGCCCATGGACTCCAGCCGAAAATCCAGCTGAGAGTATTGGGTGTGTCATACAATAGCCTATTAACCTCAGACTTGATTTCATTATATATAAATGAAACAAATAATTAAACAGAAATAGTCCATAATCATACAAAGGTTTTACATGTTTCACATTATATGTACACACAAATCCAAACAACATACAGAAATGATAATTTTTAAAGGTACATTTCAGTAATGATATATTTCAACACCATCTTAGTATTCACCCAAACTGTATATACATTTCTCTGTGAGATATAGTTTCAAATGATTTTTAAAACATTTTAGATCTGTTTCTTTTTTAATGATTTTGGGGAGTTTATTAAAAAAACCTTTTGCCTGCTTCTTCTGGGGCAGTCATAGCCAGTTTTAGATTTCTGTTTATCATGTAGTAATTTTCATTTCCTCTTGTACCTGTGTACATCTCTATTTAGGAGGTGCTTATCACGTGACCGTACCGCCATTATGCTTTGGTATATGTACAGTGAATATACTGTAATAATATTATAGTGTACAAAAGCTTGCCTACAGGTCTGTCTTGGTGGTATTTTTGCAATGCATCTCACTGCCCTTTTCTGAATTGTGAATATTCTTTTTAGGTAGCCAGCTTGTGCATTTCCCCATATATGAACTGAATAAGCAAAATAACTGATGATGGTCGAAGTAGAGAGGATATAAAATGTAGACTGGCAATGGCAAGGAAAGCGTTTCTGAAGAAGAGAAATTTGTTAACATCGAGTATAGATTTAAGTGTCAGGAAGTCATTTCTGAAAGTATTTGTATGGAGTGTAGCCATGTATGGAAGTGAAACGTGGACGATAAATAGTTTGGACAAGAAGAGAATAGAAGCTTTCGAAATGTAGTGCTACAGAAGAATGCTGAAGATTAGATGGGTAGATCACATAACTAATGAGGAAGTATTGAATAGGATTGGGAAGAAGAGAAGTTTGTGGCACAACTTGACCAGAAGAAGGGATCGGTTGGTAGGACATGTCCTGAGGCATAACGGGATCACAAATTTAGTATTGGAGGGCAGCGCGGAGGGTAAAAATCGTAGAGGGAGACCTAGAGATGAATACACTAAGCAGATTCAGAAGGATGTAGGTTGCAGTAGGTACTGGGAGATGAAGAAGCTTGCACAGGATAGAGTAGCATTGAGAGCTGCATCAAACCAGTCTCAGGACTGAAGACCACCACCACAACAACAACAACAACAACAAGACAAATGTGGGAAGACAAGTCCATAATACATTGATCTGAGGACTTTATCATCCACAGTCTTAGCTGTTTTATGCATGATGAAGATCTGTTTGTTTATCTTTTTACACAGTGCATGTATGCGCTCCCCCCATGCCAAATGTTTGTCTATTATAGTTCCTAGAAAATTTGTGCTGGTTACTTCTTTAATAGTCTTTCCATTTATATTAACATTTATATTATAATTTTCACTATGCTTGATCTGAAATACTACATTCATTGATTTAGACTGATTCATAAACAGGTTGTCTTGTGTTAAATATTTATTTGCATTTTCAATAGTCAGGAGTGCTCCCTTCGCAAGCTCCTCCTTTGTGTCAGCTGTGCAAATGATTGTTGTGACATCAGCATACATTATAAGTTTCTGATTTATATTGCTAGGGAAGTCATTTACATAGAGTATAAATAGTATTGGCCCAAGCCCAGACCCTTGCAGCACACCGTGTTGAACTGTTTGTAATTCTGATCTGTAGTTTTTTATATTTCCCCCACTAGTATGTCTGATTTCTGTGCATTGTTTCCTATTTGTAATGTATGATTTAAGTATGTCATAGCGTTTTCCTCTAATTCCATACTGATATAATTTCATCATTAATTTTGAGTGGTTCACACAATCAAATGCCTTAGATAGGTCCATAATAATCCCACAAGTCTTTTGTTGCCTGTCAAGTAAATTAAGAATGTAGTCAATTATATCTGTTGATGCTGTTTTTGTTGACTTCCCTTCTCTGAAACCATGTTGTGATGAATGCAGTATACTGTACTTTGTTATAAAACTTACAATTCTATTCTTTATTATCATTTCATAGATTTTAGCAAATGTTGAGATCAATGATATTGGCCTGTAATTTCCTAATTCATCCCTGTTCCCTTTCTTAAATATTGGCTTCACTTTACTTACTTTCAGTGAATCTGGAAATATACCTTCTTCTATCGCAGCATTCAGCATGTGTGTCAATGGTTTTAATATAAATTCCCTGCATTTCTTTATGAGATGTGATGTGACACCATCCAAGCCAGATGAATGTTTAATTTTAAGTTGTTTTATTAAGTTTGACACTTCTGCATCTGTTGTAGGTATGAAAACCATAGTATGATTTGTATGTGGGGGGTTTAACAATTTACTTACTGCATTTGTTTTATTTTGACTTATTAATTCGTCTGCTACAGTAATATAATATCTGTTAAAAGTATTGGCTACTTCAAGAGGGTTTCCGTTGCTTTTCCCACTCATCAGTGGGCAGATGTCCTCTGCCCGATTTGTTACTTTTCCTCTCTCTTCATTAATGAACGACCATAAACCTCTTGAGTAGTTCTTTCCCTTATCTATAGAGATCCTGATGAATGATGCTTTAGTTTCTCTGATAAAACTAGAGTACTCTTTCTTTTTTATTTTATATAATGTGTTGTAGGCCTCAGTATTTTTTTGTTTGGAGAGGTCATAATACACTCTCAGATTATTTCTGGCATGGATTACTTCTCCAGTCACCCAGCTTTTCTTTTTTTGTTGCTGTTTGACAAGCCTTTTACTAACAGGACATGTAACATCATAATAATAATTGAATAAAGAATAAAACTGGTTCCATTTGGTATTTGCATCTTTAGCTGCATATAATGTTTCCCAGTTTTCTGCCTCTAGCATCTTCTTTAGCAGATTTATGTTATGTGGGTAGTTCTGTCTTCTCATCTCCCATATCTTCTGCACTGAATCACTAGTCTTCATATTTATGTCTATCATGATTGCAAAATGGTCTGCTAATGTGGAGTTTATTACCTGTGTGTCACAATAGCATGTAGGAATATTTGTTATTACATGATCAATAATAGTTTCACTATGCTTTGTTACTCTGGTTGGTTTATCTATTTTTATTTTTAGATTGTATATGCACAATAAGTCCAATAGGGTCTTAGTACTGTCTGTATTTTTACTCATGTCTATGTTCAGATCTCCTATAATGATCAAATAAGAACATGTTTTTGAGAGGTGTTGGATTATATCTTCCAGCTGTTCAAAGAAGGTTTTAATTATACCATTTGGTGATCGATACAAACCTAATACACAACATAATTTCCCAGCAATTTTAGTTTCCAGTGCTGTAGCTTCAAAGCTCAATTCTATAGTGTATTTTGTTATATTTATGGCTTTAGTTGATTTATAGTTAGAAAAAATGGCAACCCAACCACCTTTATTGGAAGTTCCGCAAAAACTGGCTACTTTCACATAATTCGTCAAGTTGTACATTCCTATGTGATTTTCTTTTAGCCCATGTTCTGTAACTACTAGAATGTTTGGCCTATACTCCTGTAATATTACCTCTAGTTCCTCTGTTTTATTGTTTATGTATTGAACATTTTGGTTGGCTTTAAATGTAATAGTTCCCCTTCCTGTGATATACTAAGCACTTCACTTGCTCCCTTTGCTTCTGGTACTATGCAGTGATTTTTTTCAGTTTGTGTCATTAAACCTGGATCGTATCTTTGTCCGGTGTTTATATTCCTCTCACTATTGTCACACTGGTATTTAAGATGTACAGTTTTACTTACATCTTTTTCCATGTTCTCTTTCTGCTTACTCGGTACCATAAAAAATCCTCACTTAGTGTAGCAGGTCTCCTAGTTCTCAGGCATCTGTCTTGATTGGAAGCTGCTTCTGCTGTTGCTCTCCCAGGCCTCAGGTACCTTCTGTGTGGTTGCTGTTGCTGGTGGCTCCTGTGCTCCCCGACTTGATGACTGCCCTTCTTTGTTAGCTGCTGCGGCTAATGACCTTTGTATGTTTTCCTCACATGCATTTTCATTGCCTTGAGGTAGTATTATGGGGTCTGCTGTTCTGGATGCTGTTGCTGATGACGACAGCTCTGCTGATGATTGTGGTGATTCTGCTGCTATTGGTTTATCTGACTCTGCTGCTGAGAATATCTGAGCCTTTGCTGCTGCTACTGGTGTTTGTTGTAGCTCTACTGCAGATAATGATGGTTCCACTGTTACAGACAACTCTTGTTTTGGCGGAATTGGGATTGGAGACACTTCCATTACAGATGACTCATTAATAAATTTAAGTATTTCGGCATTAATAATCTTTTTCCCTTTTACTTTCATGTGTAGACCATGTCTTGTGAAGTGCTCTCTGTGAACACTGTTTATCTCTACGAAAGTCGTATTCTGGAAACCTCTACATATTTTCTCAAATAGCCTGTTTGCTGTAACAATCTCGATGTTTACGCACGAGTTTTCCATCAGGTCGTGTCTCCTGGGGATACTAACAATGTAGAAATGCACTCGAGGCATCATTTTGATTGTTTCCTTCAGGATTCTCGTTGCACGCCAAGTTTCATTACAGTAAACATCATTTGCGCCTCCTATTATGATGCAGCTGTTACCCGTCGTTAATATGTTGTCACTGTTTTTCAGAATTTCGCGTAATGGCGCGCCTGGTTTGATGATGCCTGTTACATTAAGGTCTGGATGATTTCTTCTCATAATTTCCGTAACTCCTCTCCCACGACTATCTGCAAAAATATATGTCTGTTGCTTGTATCCTTGCTTATGCATAACGTGGTTGTGTACTTTTTTTTCTTTACGAATATTTACCTTGTGGATAGTTTGTTCATATTTTTATCCATAGATGCATTATTAACACTTTCTTTTGTTGCGTTTAATTCACTTGCGTCTTTTTGAGTGATCAGTTCGTTCATATTTCTAGTTACAGTCGTACTGTTTACACTTTGTACTTTTGGTTGTGCAGACCTACGAATTTTTTGGCTAGCATTAATGAGATCTTGTTGCCTTGACGATTCAGACAGTTCGCTTATGATTAGTACCAAATTTTCCATCGTTTTTATATATTTTTTTACAATGTCAAGTTCTTTTTGAAGTTCGTCATGCACGCTGTCTTCTATTCCCGCGTAGCACTTTTCACTAGCGATCTCGCGGCCGTTTCACTCTATGTCACATTTACACTGTATTTGTAAATCTTCTTGAGCATAGCAGTGTGAATGGCACCATTTATGTTTAAACACGCATATTCTAATTCCATTTAGCACTGTTTCGTCACAAACAATACACTTGATTGAAATTAAGTCCTCAAAAACTGCAGAGTGGTTTAAAGATGCGTGTACACTTGCCGCCATACAGGAAGTATTAAAACAAGAATTAACAGAGTAACAATTTTATTGCTCTTATGTTGCAGAGTATCCACAAACATTACTGTTTGAAACATAGGGCCACTGCATACTTCATTAGATCACACCCATCTTGTGATTAAACTGTTTTCTTAAAGTGAAAAATTCAAGTTAACATAAGTTATTGAGGGAAATATTTTCTCACACTGAAAGTCATCTGTCAAATATGTCTCAGAACATTTTTTTTTCATTAATTTCACACAAATCGCCCGTTTTTAATGCAAGTGCATATTTTGTAACACCAAACATCTTAAAAGTAAGCTTATATAATAAACAATTATAATTTTGTTACAATATCTACACAGGATGTAAAGACTTAATTTTACTTCAATGTGATTCATCTTTCGAAGTTCATCATTACACAACAACAACTCTATGGACAAAATAGTTTTAAAAAATCTGTCAAAATGTCACACCCATCTGCATGGAATGTCCCATTACATAATTTTTCCAATTTGAGCACTATACATGATTAAACAATATGAGTTTATTTAACTTCTGCCTTATACTTGATTTGTTGTTTAAAATTTTCTCAGCCGGCTTTTTTTCCACATGTTTTTAAGGGTATGCAGGAGTATAGGGATGTAATCTTACAAAGAAGTTGAGTCTGATGTATGTCCTCAATCCTAATTTCATAATGGTAATCATGACCAAAAGCAGGAAATGGGTAATCTACAAATTTATTTTTAACACAATGCAAAATCTTGGGCTGTATATATTTCTGTCGCATATCCCCAGCAATCACAAACATCTGAAACAGTTTCTGAGTATTCTACAACAGAGTACACGCAGTCCCTTGTTTTAACCAGTTTTCCCCAGTTAACAAAATTTACAAATGCAATTTTATTGGCCATATTGGGAAAAGCATAGAGAGAATCACATTCTAATGCAGATTTAACTACTGGTGACTTCAGTATGTGAAGACAGTCTTTGCATGTGATCTGCCTTGAAAGGCGCAATGACACATACCCTGCAATATAATAGAGTATGTTTTACTTGTGAAATGAGAACTTAATCTTATCATCAAGAAGTGCACACCACTCCTTTACTTCATTTTCTGCAGCACTTTCATCACTTTCTACTACATGCTTTCTTGCATGAAAATCATAAACAGGTGGCAAAGAACACACATTAAAATTTGAGCAATTCCCATTCATTACAGTGACACTGTTACCCAAGAGCAACTTTCTCATGGCACATTTGAACAGGTATGCATTTGGATTGTTGTTCCAACCACATCTGGACCGAATGCAGGGGAAAAAAAGCTCTATGTGGTCTTGTGACAGTTTATATGTTAGCAAATACTTCAAAGGAGATTCAACACGAAGCATACTTGTCAGAGCTATGTGCCTTACTGATTGCATATTGAAAATTATCCCAAAAGCAAAAGTATTTCTTGCATGAACACCAATGATTTTTAAGCTTTTGATGTAATTTTCAGTGTGTCTGAAAATACCAACGTGTTGACTGGGTGTTGTGTGATGTCCTTAGGTTAGTTAGGTTTAAGTAGTTCTAAGTTCTAGGGGACTGATGACCATAGAAGTTAAGTCCCATAGTGCTCAGAGCCATTTGAACCATTTTTTTTAATACCAAGCCAGTAAGATTTGTTGTCAAGTCTCAGGGAGCTCTTATACCCTTTACCTAATGGATTTCTGGAGTTCAGAATATCAAAAATCCTATCAATATTATACAAAAATTCTACTGTTGCTTCACGTCCTTTAATATTTGGATCACCAAACCCTCCTCAAAAACTCTATACTATCTGCCACACTAGAACTCAAAGTCTGTGGAGCTAATGAAACATTCATTTTTCTATTTATGTTAACTTATATGTTGTCCTGATAGTTTGTTGGCAAATGTCATACCTTCTTCTTGTTGTACCTTGTTCAACTGATCAATGAAATGCCATCTAATAATGCCAGTTGGAGACTCAACAGCAGATACTTCTGCTAGAGCATTCCTGGCAAACTTAATCATATGACATGTCCAAGATACAATAAATATCGTAGTTTTTAAAATCACCCTTGGAAAAATTTAAAGTACAGCCAAGTGTACATAAAGTGCTTTTATTTACCTTGCAGCCATCACATGTAACACACCAAACCCTAATGCCAGAACTATGCAGCCTCTCTAAAGCGGATTTTATCAGTGTGGCCTGATTATTTGCCTGTACACCGTTGATAAAGAAATTTGCAATCGGGCATATAAATTTGCCTTTAATAGAGACAAGCATGAAAACCAGAGCCTCAGATGCCTCTATTACTTCTTTTGACTGAGGCACTTCCCCACCAAACTCTAAAAAACCTGTGTATTGCTTAGTTCCTTGGTCCCAAACTACTTGCTTCCTAGTTGCCACATTGTCTAAAATTAGACATGGATCGCTGAACTGGTCCCTTACAATTGGGTTCGAATCAACGTACTTAAAAACATCTTTTAAGAAGCCAGTTTCACAGTCGACACTTGCCACCCATTTGGAAATCAATGATTTATGGGTCAGAGGCATTAATTTTTGCAGGTATTCATATGCTGCTGGTGAATAAAAGTACACAGTCATCGCAAACATTTTCACATTTGTTGTGTTTCTATTATCTTTTGACGAGAGAGAGTTCTCCACTAAATTGCACACTAATTCCCCTTGTGTTCCTTTCTGATTATTGAGGAAGTTATGTAACTTCTCAGGAAGATGCCCCTTCTCCTTCAATGAACTTATGATGTCATCCATGGAAAACACTTTCTTCTCTCTTCTTCGAAGTTTTTCACGGACACACTTCAGTTTACGTTTTAATTCGTGCACAATGTCTGAGAAAAAATTGCAAGTTTCGGTCGCCTTCTCTTCCATGTCTACTTTCGACTGTATACCACAATCAATTACTTGAGAACCAACTGCACTCTGAAATAAAGAAATAATTTCGTTATATATGATTGAAATAACTCAAGGCTTGATGAAAAAATATTATAAGAAAACTTTGGGGGTGTGAAAACATCCTTATACTAACGTTTTCGACACAATTCGCAGCTTCTGCATTGGATAAATGGGACATGCTTTCCACGGAATAGTTCTCATTGATAACATTCTCCACGCAATCACTAGCTTCTGCAGAGGGCAAATCAAGCACGGATTCCAGGACAGAACGCTAAAAACAAAAATTTGGAACTCTATTACAACATTGCTTAGACCTATGTAGCCCATTTGTGTCCGTACGAAATAAATTCACAAAAGTCAAAATCACACACATAGCAAGGAAATTAATTAGCTACCTCCAATGGAGAAGCATCGTTGTAACTCAAAATCCTAACATGTCGTCGTGGCTGTTTATTTCGTGGCATCAAATGTGTCGGAAAGTCAAAAGCTGATGGCACTGCTTCGGGCCTGAGACGTTTCTTCCACGTTCCAGGGCTCACTACGTAATCATCTTGTCGGAAAAGGTTTCCGCAAAGAAAACTGCAAGACGTAGGTTTAAAATCTTTCCGCTTCACGGAAGTAATCCACTTCTTTAGCAGCTCTGGGTGCTTTAGAGGAAACCTGTTAAAAAACATCGAATTAGCAAACGCACTAAGTCTGTATTGTTGTGGTATTGTATCGGTAGTCCTATTACCTGTGGAATGGTAAGTCACTTTCCTTACTCCATCGCTTCGTACAATTGAAAGCGGAACAAGAAATCACCATTTCGATAATCCTTAATTCTTTATACACCGTACAGACCGAGAGAAACTTCTTGGCAAATTCAAATATGGCGGGCAATACAGACTATAGTAATCAGCTGGTAGAGCCATCTATCGGTAGGTCCGGTAGTTAAGCATCCCTCATTTCGCTAGCTTTAGACGCCTGTGAAGGCGTTGCGAGTGTTGACTTTGAAGACGAAATTTTTGGCGGGCAGAATGATCTGTGTTTGTTATTGTTTTCGTCAAATTGGTAGATTTGGTGGTACTTTTGTAGTAACTCTGTAATAGGCTTTGTGGTATTGTGATTTCTAAGAGACGTAAAGCGGGACGCAAAATTGTTGGAGAGAAAACAGGAAACGTAATATACATTCGCATTCTGGGAGGCAAACAAGCTGATCGGTTAAAATGATTGTGGTTAGGATATAGTATTTTCCTATAGAATATAAATGTACAGGATTTATTTAATACTGTGACTTATGTACTCAAGCTGCAAGTGTAGTGTTGTGCTCATGAACGTTATAAACGTCAGATTTAGTTTCATAGCTGTGTTGTATGCAACTTAGTACTGTTGTGTTGGCTGTTGGAAGGCTTCTTCAAAGGTAACTCTCGTTTAAACATGTTGAGATGTTAATTAATGGATTTGTTGGGCTTTATTTTTAGTCACTGAAGTACATAGCGATGAAACTCGCCAAAAACACGAAACGAAATGCAGCAAAACTGGAGATACTATGGAAAATTTCCCATTTACAAAATAAGACGCTGAAGTAGCAGGTAAGGGCTCATATGAATGTCTCACCTGACATTCAGAATATTCGTAAATCAAATCAGTGTCTAGTAAATTCACTCTTCATTATTAATCATAAGGACCATTATTGAGTAAATGGTTTAGGATGTATTAGAATTCGTGTTAGAATGGACAATTTTTAGATCTAGCTGCGCTGCTTAGAAAGGAAATCCTCTAGGACAGATTGAATAGAAGTATGCTGTATATGGGCCAGTACAGTGAGAAACATCTCTTAAGTGCAAAGCAGCCAGTACTGGCCTTTTTGGGTTGTACCAAAATCCTGTTTTCTTGTCAGTTAGCCGTCACTGCCTCATCACTGTTTTCTACCTGAGGCTAGCGTGAGATTATTCACACAAGGTCAGGTGTTGTTGATGCAACACCCATCTGCATTGACCTGTAATGACATGGTGAGCCTTGCTGTTTTTGAGTCTTTATGTTTGTAGATAGTGTGTTTTAGTATTTGGTGACACTCTGTTATGCTGTATGTTTTTTAGTAAGTAGTTTGACATGAATTGAAAGTTTCAAGTTGTTATTGAAAGAATTTGTGCTGGCTTTCTGGTGAGTTACTTTGAATTTGCATATTTTGGCTGATGGATTCATTTTTATGTCTGGAAATATTAGTGCCATGTGTTTCGTGTGGTCGGAGATCTAATATTTTTCCTTTCTTCATGTGGTGAGGAAGATATAGATATTTATGTGTAGCTAATTGCTTGTTGCAATGGGCAAAGTTGTTTGTGTATATTGAAATTGGTGGTGGTGAAAGTTTTCATGAATTTTCGGGATTTCCTTGTTATGTTCGTTAATTGTTGGATTGTTGTTGGTAGGTATCATGGCTACTGATGTACCATCGTTGTTTAGGATACATTTCTTATATTCGTCGTATGAGCATGGTTTGGTTTGTTGTAGTGAGAACTTTGGTTTAGATAGAGTATGTGAAAGTGTTGTATCTAGGGCTTTGTTTGAACTATGTGGGTGGAGTGAAATTTACATCACCATGTTTTAGAGTAGTTGGTTCCAGGTATTGAGGGATTTGTTGGATCTGTTAGCTCAAGTGAAAATTGTGTTGAGTTTTTGAGTCCTGTGTGGGTCTTCATTTGAGGTCACGTGAAATTTACAACACCAATAGTTTTCATTTTGGTAATTTTTTTGTTAAATTTTGAGTATTTTGTGTACTTGATTTTTGGGTGAATACTTATTTCGCAGTGATGTCATTATTGCCAGTGAGTGGAAGAAATCACTATTCTCTTGAAATTGTGACTGTTTATTTATGTCATGCCACATTAGTAAATTTATATATTGTGAAGGTGCTGTGAGAATGCTGAATGTCTTGAAGATGCACCTACAAAATGACAGTTGTTAAACACTAACGTCTATCTCAAGATTCTCACTTACAATTTGATACAATATGTGATCAGATTAGCTGGATATGTGCTTCAGCATTTGACAACTTAATATTTGTTCAGATGTAGAAGATTTTACTCATAGGTACTTCATTGGATGTTGATTTGTATCTCATTGGCGACAGTGGTGTACTCTACATACAAAATTCATGTTACTAATAAGTACATACTTAATACTTTATCTAATTTGACATGTAGTGATGATATTTTACTTATATTTGATCTTTTCTATACTGCCAGGTTCTATCAAAAAGTATTTGATAATCCATTCAGTATACCTTTGATTTATTTTCAGAAACACATGACAAATCCAGTACCACACCAGAACTACAGGATTGTACAACCAAACGTTCTCTGCCTTCACCCTATATGGTTACTAAGGATAGGCAACAGCCAGTACCCAAGATCATTATTTTACATTTTACCATTGGTGCCAAATTAATGTTTCTGTTAATATATTAATGTCATGGCACCATCAATAGTAGTATCACAGACGCACTTTAAGAAAATAAAACTGTTTACATTCCACTTGGAAAAACCCACTGTCCTATAATGTTTATTGAAGTGGATGACACTTGTATATCTTGTGTTGAAGTTTCTGTTGCAATAAATGTGATTTTTTTAGTATGACATGTTACAAACAACTGCACTAAAATAAATTTGTTTATTGCTAAAGGAGTTATGTCTTTTACATATGTTTTATTGTTCCATTTTATATGTGTGTTGTTTGCAATCCCTGCTCCCATCTACACCCAGAGAAAGTAATTACAGAATCATTGCATAATGTTACATCGTGTGTGTGTATGTCCTGGAAGGGGACGAGGGTGCACACACTTGTGTAGGAAGGCTTGCAGAGAATCAACTGTTGGTGGAGTGTTGCACTGGTGAATAACTGTCAAGACAGATCTCCATGTTGATGCACCACTTTTTAGTGACCAACAGTTTGTCATTGAAGAGATCATTCTAATTTCCATCAGCTAAAGCCATGGTACAAGAACTGCTGTCCATACAACAATGACCTCTGCCTGTGCACATTTTTGCATTTATGCAAAGCAAAGTCAGTTATGTTGTATTTGTTTCTTCAGTGACAGTACGTCTATAGGTAATAAGTTTCCAGTAACATTACAGTGAGATGGGTTGTTGCTAAGACTGTGAATTCGTTTGTTTATCAGGGGCATAGTACAACGATGTAAATTCTTTGTCAGAGGCCATCAACTGATTTGTACATAAACCTACAAGAATGAAGTCACTTCTTTTGTCTTGGATTAATACAGTTTAAAATAATGTAATCATACAGCTATGTTACTTACCTGGTTTATGCATCAGGAGCAAAGGTTGTGAGAATTTCAGGTCTTCTGATGCAGTAAATCCATCATTTTAGGATGATCTGGGCAATAATTTGCTTATTTCTGCAAACATGTTTGCGAAAAATGACTTCTTAATAGAGACTCTGCTTCTGTGTATTTATCAAGATAATATTAATGACAAAATTTATGTGATTGAAATGGAAATGTCTAGTTGGGGCACTGAATTGATTATGTAACTTAAGCCATAGCTATTGTAAATGTAAATGATGTGGTTGAGAGATGGTTATGATAGTTCACTTCATGGTGTATGGCTGGTGACTGCCCTGTCTAGACTTTTGTGAAGGGATTTTATTTATTTATTTTTAGGTGGGGGGGGGGGGGGGGGGGGGAGGTTTCTCATCTGAAAGTTTACACTGTCATGTCATATCTGTAACTGAGTAGGCTGATGACCAAACAAAAAGATAGCACCACTGTAGTTTATTTGTTGTAGTAAACATGAAGCAGCCACAGGGTTTCAATGTCTGCCTGATAACTCTCCTACTATGCAGTACTGTGATAGGAGACCTCAGTAACATCTTTTGACACGCACCTGGCTGCTGGTGTTAGGCACTTTTTTGGATCGCTGAACGCCATTCACAAGAGTTTCTCTAAGATATTGATAACAATGGTACAATTAACGTTGGAACACACACTGCCTGAGAAAGCAGAGAAATTTAATTATGATTTTTGCACAAAAGTTGCTGAACATATCAACAATATTTTGTGTTCAGTAGCTGCAGAAGACTGTTATCATCGAGACTGCTATGTTAAATTAATGTCAAACCCCTCCATTGTTTGAAACGGGGGCCACACTCTTGGTACCAAGTTTGATACCATTTTGCAAGAAGTATGCAATTTTCTAGATTCTTCAGAGAAATTCCAATTTTCACCATAGGATTTATTGCAGAATGTCAATGAATGACTCCCAGACTGAGATATAATTGCTATAAAAATGCTTAGAATACAAACTGACTGAATGATCCATCTCCAAACCCCCAGTCTGGTTAAGGTTCATTGATGATATATCTTCACAATCTGAACTCAGGGTCAAGTCAACCCATCCACATTCATTCAGAACCTCAACACAGTTTCTCCTGTCTGCTTCACCTGGTCCTCCTCTATACAATGTGCCATCTTCTTGGAAATTGACCTCCACCTCCCTCATGGCTCCGTCCACACCCAGCTGCCATCCCTTCCATACAAAAACAAAATCCCCCACATACAGATTAGCCACCTGTGGAAGACAAATCTGCTCTGAGGAGAACTCTCTTGCTGTGTATGCTGAAGGGCCCACAAAGGCCTTTGCAGACAGCAACATTCCCGCAATCTAAACCACAAACAAATTTCCAATGGTGTATCCTCACACCACCAAGCCTCCCACCATCCCCAAGAATCAGCTAAAAGGAGCACCCTCATCACCCAATATCACTCTGGACTGGAACAAGTGAACCATAATGTCACCAGGGCTTTATCTCTCTTCCTGCCCTGAAAGGGGGACATCCTACCCAAGATCCTTCACACTTCTCCTAAAGTGGTGTTCCATTGTCCACCAACCTACACATCATCCTAGTGTATCTCTGTGCCACTCCCACTCTCATCTGCTTATTACAGAGATCATATACATGTGGCAGACCAAAGTACAAGATCTGCCTAATCCACGCACCCAGCACCAACTAATCTAGTCATGTCACTGGATTATCCTACCCCATCAGAGGCTGGGCCACCTGTGAAAGCAGCCATCATATACCAGCACTGGTGCTATCACTGCACAGCTTTCTGTATTGTATAACTATCAACCAGCTGTCCACCAGGACGAATGGCACCCCTAAACTATGGCCAAAACGAAAGTAGACCGTCCTTTTTTTTTAAAAAAAAAGCGGGTAATTTCTCTTGTTCAATCTTACCATTAAGCAGCTGAACATAAAACGATCGATTTTAACGCCTGGTTCACAACCCAGATTAGATAGATCCTCCCTTCCACCATTAGCTCTTCTGAACCACACAGACCAGAGTTATCCTTACAACATTTCTCTATTTCTGAAATTATCTAAGCCTCAACCCAACAATATCTGTCCCCCTCCATCCTGTCATCCCTCCCAAGTTAAATTGCTTTCAGCATGTGCCCCTTCCCACTGGCCGCTACACTTGTGCTAGCTCATATACCTGTCACCCCCTCCCTCGCACATTCCTAGCTGGCAAACCGGCCCTTCTCTGTCTGAGCTACTAGCTGCCCATTACTAGCTCATCTCCCTGCCCTCCTACCTTTCCCTCTGCCCACCCCTGCATGACACTACTGCACCACAATCAGCCCCACCTCCCACGAAATCATAATAGCACTGACACTGTCAGGCTAGCTGGCAGCATGGGGAGGGGGAGAGAGAGAGTGAGTTTGTTTTTGTTAGTCTAGCTCGTCAAAAGATAAATCTTAAAGCTAGCAAGTTTTCTTTCTTTTGTTTGTGTGTATCAGCAATTCAATACTTCGGTTTTTCAGTGAGTGGTCTCCTGTAATCCTAACGTGTTTATCTTGGTTAAACATGCATATGAACTTCTTTGAACAGAATTTCACGAGAAATGTTTTTTGTCATAATAGATGTCTCGAAAGATGAACTGTTTTTCATAAAAACAGAAAAATAAAAATCAAAAAATTGAATTAAGGGGTGGTGGAGGTAGACGCTCATCCATTAGGGGAAAGAACTTTTCTGTTTCTCACTACTACATTCAGTATGACTATTTTCCGAAAGTTTCAAGAGCTTCAAAATTATATCCTCTATTTTTCTTAATTTGCCTGGGGTATAAGAAAGGCAGCAAGCTATAGGTTGACCGTTTATTGTTCTTAATTGTTTTAAAAAAATAATGTTATCTCAAAGAAATAACACAGATAAATAACTATCAACTATATTCCATGAGTAACACAAATTTAGAACCATGGGTATGGCATGTGATTAACAACATGGCTTAACACTGTATCATACTTTTATTGATATTAGCAAACGCAACAAATCGCTCCATTGATATCTGAGCCACCTCCCCCCCCCCCCCCCCCCTCAAAAAATATCCAAGGTAAGAACATTATCATCCTTACCCCCCCCCCCTCCAGTCCCCTCCATCAGGTGGAGGAGCAAGCTGTTTGAGAGCATGCTAACTACCCTTTCCAGCCATAGGTTTTAACAACTTTTGTTTTTATTGAATTTATATCCCTTTTCTTGCAAAAAGCAGGTAATTTCTCTTGTTCAATCTTACCATTTTAAGTTATTTCTTTAGACTGCTGTTACAAATTTTACACACAAATAATACATATAGCTAAAGAAAAGGCAAGAACAATGAATTTATATGTGGTACATGTATAGCTAAAGAAAATATTATAAGAAAATGACAGGGGTTTTTTTCTCGGGTTCCAGCCTTAGCTGGGACTAATCTTTCCCTTTACAGTATGGTAGCCAAAATGGTCTGCCTTGGTGTCTCACAGATGACTCAGTCTTTGGTGTCTTTTATGTTCTTCGAAGTTTCTAATATATCTGACTCTATCCTCTCAGGCAGCCCCCATCAGTCATGTTGTGCAGTTGACCAACATCACCTTTTTGCTTTTCATATCAGAGTGATCATTGTGGATGTCCCCTGGGGTGTCAGTGTCTCTTGTGTTGTTGAGAGTGATCTTTAATTTGGGAGGCTGTTGTGACACCCATTTGCACATGCATCAATCACGATTCTGCTTGTGCTCGCCAGTGGTGGGCTGATCAGTACGTGGTAAGCCTCCTTCAGTAGGGGTCAGGCTGCGCTTCCAACTCAGCAGATTGTATGCTCCTCACAATGAAATTGTATAGGATTCCAAATGAAGTATGTCAACGAATGTGATGATTCTTGTTGTAAATATATCGAATCCATGTTCACCTATAGTAACTTCATTAACAAACTAGAAATATGTAATTTAAAAGAAGTGACTTATTTTAAATATGATTCGACAGAACTTTATAAAATCAACACAAGACTGTCTCCACACCAAAACTTGGGAAGTAACATCGTTCACAGAAGTTACCCCATCCACTTCGACTACTGTGTATTGTCTCAGTGCTGTCAGACTCTGCCCAAATACTGATGTTGCATGCTTGAGGAATGTGCATAAAATACAGCAGAAGACATCGTTAAGTGCTTTAAGAATGGCTACAGATTTTTGGCTTATTTAATATACATGGGCAGGAAGAGTACGTTACAGCAGTGCTCAAAAAATGACTGTATTCAAATCATGGGATGGTATATAAAATATATAAGATTTGTAAGATGAATAGCTTGCAATTTGTGCATTTAAGGTAGTTTTATTTTTCCTGTCAACAAGTGAAGAACAGTTCTGGGTATATTTCTTGAGTTTAATCCTTTGTGGCCATTATTCTGATGCAGTTTTAAAGTCTTATTTTGACATGTGTATAAAGATTTTTCTTTGTATTAACACCTGATTTTCTGAAGAATTTGCTTCTATTCTACATTAAAGTCATAAAGATGCTAATCAACAATGGTTAATGTCGTGTTTATTTTTGTTAGCTAATAGCAGTGTTCACCGTAATTTGTACAGTATTGATAGCATATCTACACAATGTAATGTGATTGTTACAATTACATTTTAACAGATTTATTATTCAGTTGTGGCAAAGGAAATGCACCCAAAGTAAAGAAGAGCAAAATGTGGAATTATAATTGTATTAAACATTACAGTATTGATTGAGACTTTATTGCACTGGCATTCATTGGTTTGCAGGGACCAAGGGCATAAGGTATATTGCATTAGTAACACCACTGCCAAAGGATGTGAATTTTACCTTGAGGGAGTAATCTGTACAGCTTGCTTCCTGTGTTGAAATACATATATAATACTCTTTATTCGTGGGAAAGCAATTTCTAAATAGCCAATTTTTTAGTCACTGAAATAAAAAATATCGCAAACATACAAATCTACTAGGAGTGATAATACTACACAGAAAACATAAATATTTGGAGCCCATAGTGATTAAAAATTATTTTGTATTTAATGTTTTTTATGTAAACATGCTGAAGTTTGCGAGTTATGTAATACACCAAGGAACATGTGGAAGACAATCGGGCCCTAGTTTCCTTTGGTCAGAACACATTAAAAAATGAAACCAATATTTTTCTTGGCCAGTGGCTTTGCCACAGTGGTAACACCAGTTCCCGTCAGATCACCTATGTTAAGAGCTGTTGGGCTCGGCTAGCACTTGGATGGGTCACTATCCAGGTCCGCCAAGTGCTGTAGGCAAACAAGGCGCACTCAGCCCTTGTGAGACCTATTGAGGATCAGCCAAGTGCCATTGCAAACGAGGTGCACCCATCCCTTGTGTGGCCTATTGAGAAGCTGCTTGACTGAGAAGTAGCGACACTGGTCACAAAAGCTCACAATGGCTGGGAGAGTTGTGTGCTGACCACATGCCCTCTGTATCCACACCCAGTGATGCCTAAGGGCTGAGGATGACACAACAGCCAGTCAGTACCGTTGGGCCTTCAAGGTCTGTTCGGACGGTATTTTTTTAATACATTCTTGAACATGCTGGAACCATGTTATAAATGGGTCTACAGCCACTGTCTATTATATCAAATGTTTGTTGATAGTAAATATTGGAACTGGAAATAGTTAATTGAAAATAATAATAATGATACAAATGTATATTTGATAACCTTTAGAAGCAATCCTAACAGTTTGTACTCTAGCACAAATGTGTGAGGATATCACACTGAAAAGCATTGGCTGTAACTATAATTAATTTATTCAGGAAACTTGGATACATTTTGTTATCAGTCACAGTTTCCATTACATTTTGTTATAAGGCACAACTTCCATCCATTTGAACCTGCTTACAGTAGTCAAACCTAGGTGCACCTCTGCAATATTTATCGCACCCACTTCCCTCCAGTACCAAATTGACTTGATTCCTTGATGCCTTGGGATGCAGTAGTGCCATTAATTTCTCTTCTTACCAAATTTATTCAGTATCACCTATTTAGTTACCCAGTATACCCACATAATCTTCACTATTCTTCTGTAACACTACATTTCAGACACTTTATTCTTATGCAAATCAATTTTCAGGTTGTGTAAACACCTACTTTATCACCCTAAATGAACACTGACATAACAAGATTGAATAGACACTTTGTGGTGATGACTGATCTGTAGTGTAACCAGAGGATTAGGTTAGGGTTGGCTAGGTGACAGTTCAGTTACTTGTGGCCAAGCTGAATGAGAAAGCAGAGTGTTAAAAGTAAAGTATTGTCTCATACCTGTGCAGATAGTATTGTATGGGTGGGTACAGTGGAAGTGGTGGGGGTTTCACTGTGTGTGAGCACTATCTGATAGGGGGGATTCATTTCAATGAATGAGGCCCCACCACACACGCACACACAGAGGTATTCCTCTGCCAACCCAATTTACGCAATGTCCTTGTCTGGCCCTATTCCACCCCTGCTCAAACCAATTGTCACATGTGGCCTATCCTGAAAGAGATTCAAAACCTGACCCAAACTACAACATGCTCCAGTCCTGTCCCTGGCATCTCCCATCCAATGAAAGGCAGGGGAAAATGTGAAAGCAGTCATGTGATCTACCAAGTTATCTGCAACTACTTTCTGTCATACTACATGGTCATGACCACTGCCAAGTTGTGTGTCCACATGAATGGCCAGTGCCAAACTGGCCAAGAGACAGCTGGGTCAGCTGCCACCCAACATGATATGCTTGAATTCAATGACTGCTTCACTGACTGGATTCTTTCCACCCACACCACCACTCTGATCTCAACCTTCCCTCCTCACACTCCAGCCCTACAGATTTTCATTGTAAGTGTCAATCACTCATAGTGATATCTGAAACTGAGATCATGATTTAATGTATAGTTTACTGCAATAGGTGTGCAACTGGTGCCACTTGCAGAATTGTAAGATCCCATTTTTGGATTCTGCTATCTCTCAATTGTACAGTCACAGTTCTTTTATTTTGGACTATGCCATACAGTACTGAGAAGTTCACAATCCATGTTGCTTATTCACTAGCTGTATAAATTTCAGTTACTGCTCTTAAAATATCTTGGCAGGCTGTTCTACCACTGGTGTTTATTCATAAATTTTTGTTGGCCTTTAGTAATGGTATTGTGATCAGGTATCTTATTACACATATTTGATTAATCTTAATGGCACACAGAAAATAAAAAGTAACTGTGAAAGTAAATACCTTTTTTATGTTTTCTTATATCGTGTCCTGACATGGGGTCCTTCCTACACAAGATTGTACCTTCTTAACCCAGAGTCCTTTTTTGTAGCTCTTTGTCTTAGGTGCATATCACAAAATATTTATGCTGGATAGCACCTTTGTGGATATAGATCTGGTGCAAGCTTTACTGCTCTCATTTACAACAGCAGTGTTCTGTTACTGTGTGCTAACCCAAATAAATACTATTATTAGAACATGCTACCATTTTGTCAAAAGGAAGGAATTATGTTTGATCCAAGAGCTATAATGCTTATCCCTGAATTAATTAAAATTTTGGTGATTAACACAAACTGAATTCAATATTATTCATCTGTGAAAGATAATTTTAATCCAGAAAGTTACGCAAATGCAGTGAAAGGTTTAATGTACTTTTTTTATTTATTCTATTTAGCCTTCAGCAGTGTAACACTATTTAGCCAAGGTTTCCTGTACTTTGAATGTGTTTATTGTTTATGAATTCATTGCCTCAACAAACTCGTTGCATTAGTATGTAGACTACTCCATAATTTCATTGTAAGGTGTGCACATTAACACTTTGTATAAGTATCTAGCCCCCATTTGTAATTGTAGTTTTCCTAAATTTGCCTGATGGACTTACCATTGACTTAACAGTAACTCTTACAGGAACTCTTACAGGCATATCTTGTATAAGAAGAATAGAAATCTTTACAAAATGGACTCATTCCTCATAGATTTGTTTACTTCACAAAATAGAAACAAACACTTCAAGTGTCAATGAGTGCACTGTACTGTATAGCATTTAGTATTGCAGTTTTCGGCAACTTGTTTTTCCAGTTAGAAAGGAAGTTGCTTACAAAATGCTTTTTTTAATGTGCACTCCTCTCATACTTAGTTGTATAGGTAGCCACATTTTATATTTAGTTCATCATTAGGAAGCTTATCTTCATCATCAGGGATTCTACAGTTGCCCAGTGAAAAGCTAACCACACTATGTAACATTACCGACCTGGTTATATTGCTGGTATTCTTTTGTAATGCTAAATTTTTGAAATCTCATTCTCTGAAATTGGTTGAAGATGTAGTCTAGTTCAGTGATGGACATGACATCATTGATTTTAACTTCAGATTACTTAACATTTCTTAGTGCCAAAACACACAATGATGAAGATTAACTTCTGCAATAACTATTTTTATAGTTGAAATAGACCAAGTCAGCTACTACACTTGATGAACTCTAAACAGTGGCAGGTTCTTTCCATGGCGAAATCGTCATCCAAGTCTACAAAAAGTAAATCTTCTGAAAATAGCATTTGGAAGAGCTCAGTCACTGAAGCTTTGCTAACACTTTACCACAGAGAAGTTATGTGGATGACTACAGACAGATTTTCCAAACAAGTTCATAAAATAATTACAGTGAGAGACTGTAACAGTAAGATCTGCTCATATTAGTGACTTTGACATTGAAATGTGGAATGGATGAGTGCACTCTGCAGATTTTTACATTGAGATATTAAGATGAAAATAGCTAATCATAACTCTGCCATGGAGAAGTTACTGTAATGATTACTAGGACCTAAATTCCTATTGCTATATAAAGATAACAATTTTGAAATTAGCGGCAACGACATTATGGGGAAGCAACTAATAATTTGGTTTATCTATGTGATAGATGACTGAGAAATAAAAAATGTTTAGATGGATTATTTTATTCATATCATACGCACTGCCGTGGGAATTTACCAAGCCTCTTGCAAATTTAACAGGATAGTAGTTGTCTCCATTTCTTAATTGTCAAATTAATCTGATAACCAAAGACATTTTCTAGTTCAGAAAAATTACAGCAAGAAAATTATAACCACACCTATGATTTTATAAACAAACTTAAAGGTCCAAATAATAATATTACTTTCTGGGTGTGGAAATTTTAATTAATGACTTTTCACCAATAATGAAATGTTTGCTGATAGAGTGAAGTGAGGGCTTTCAAATAATTTATGTCATATTGGAAATAAACAATTGTTAGCTCACAATATGTTCCTGAGCATATGGCTTCTGAATAAAGCAAATTACAGATTTCTCTTAAAAGAACACGTATAGTGAAATATTAAAATACCATTGGCATTAGCAGAACTCAGTTAAACTGATAAATAATGAATTTTGCTGAAACATCACTTAAGTACGAATTTCGGCGCTTTATGTAAATGTGGTACATCTACTACCAGCAAAATATAAAAACGAAGTAAGAAAGTAGTCTAAGGAGTAGACATAAAGCAAATGGAGTTACTCGAAATTGCTAGGTTTCAAGTTCCTCATCTGAACAATAGAAGTATGTATTCTGCTGTCCCCACCTAAAAAAAAAAAAAAAAAAAAAAAAAAAAAAAAAAAAAAAAAAAAAAAAAACACGGAGTGTACAGTTATCAAACCCAAATTGGTGCATATCAATCAGTGTTTATGAAACTACTGTTGATTGCTTTAGCACTGCAGATAATCTAACTGGATTATCAAAACGTACCGAATTTGGGACATCTTTAACATAGCACACAGCTGCAAGTTTCTGAGAGGAACACGGTATTAAAAAAATAAAATGCTGTAAATAATATAGAGCACTTAGAGAGAAAATCCACCAAAAAACCGTAGGCAAATATCCTGCACCTAAATTTACCAATAAAAATGGTACAAGGCTCGTCGAACTATGTAAGCAGAATAACCTGAAGATAATGTCAACATCTCTAAGAAAATGTCCAAGAAAACAAAAGACATGGAGATCTCCTATACAACAAATTGGCGAGTTTCAAATAGATCATGTGGCGATTTCATACCCAGTACAAAAAGAAATTTACGACGTCCAAGTACGCAGAGGAGCAAACATTGATTCAGACCATTACCTAACTAGAATTAAAATCAAGTTTACAGCACGAAGAAGTCATCAGAAGAAAACAGAAATATGACACCAAGAAGATTAAAGAATCTAAAGTAAAAGAAGAATGGGAGAAGGAAAAGGCAAACACATGGGAAGAATTTCATTCTAAAATAACGCGAATAGCTAAGGAAACTATTCCCTTGAAAAAGATATTCAAACACCCTTGGTGGGATTCAGACTGTGAAAATGCATTCGAAAGGAGAAAAAAGGCATTTCAAGAATATAGTAGTAAAAAATCACAAGAAAGTCTACATTTATTTAACGAGGTTAGAAAACAGGTTTCAAAATCTATTAGGCAAGCAAAAAGGAAGTACACAAAGGCACAACTGGATGCCATAGAAGAAAATTTCCAAAACTATAATACAAGAGACTTCTACAGAACTTTCGCAGATAAAATACGAGGATATATCCCCCAAAATTTATGTTTCAGAAAACCAGATGGTAAATTAGCCCTAACAAACCAGGAAAACTGTCAAGTATTGGCTCAATATTTTTCTAACCTACTAAATTGCCCAGAACCTAGTTTAAGGTTTCCCAAAGAAATCTGTGCCAATGCTCAACCGGATTCATTGCCACCAACACAGGAAGAAATCAAATGTCACATTAAAAACTTAAAAAATAATAGAACATCTGGCGAAGATGGCATTGTTGCAGAGCTATTAAAAAACCTAGGACCAAAGACGTTGCAAGAGCTCACAAAAATAATAACAAAAATATGGGAAACAGAAAAATTACCAGAGGATTGGAAATGTGCCCTTATTCACCCGTTACATAAAAAAGGAGACATAACAAATGTCAATAACTACAGGGGAATCTCACTTTTACAAGTCACCTACAAAATTCTCTCAACATGCCTGCTGAAAAGAACACAAGAGCAGCTGAAACGCCAAATTGGTGATTATCAAGCAGGCTTCCGCCCCGGTCGCTCATGCATAGAACAAATATTTAATTTAAAGACAATATTAAAACACAAAGCAATTAGAAATGCCCCCATAATTTGTACATTTGTAGATTTTAAGAAAGCCTATGACTCGATTGACCGGCAATCTTTGTTTAACATTTTAGAGGAACTTGGACTTGACTCCAAAACACTAAGGCTTATCAAAGAATCACTGACAGACACTGTATCTAAAGTTAAATTCAGGGGAGAAATCTCTGAACCTTTTCTCATAAAAACTGGAGTACGTCAAGGTGACGGGCTATCTCCACTTCTGTTTAATATAGTCCTGGATAAAGTCATTAAGGAATGGGAAAAAGAATTAAAAAATCAATCCTATTGGAAACCAATCCATCTTGGTAGAACCAAAGACAACGTGGAGATATCTTGTTTAGCATTCGCGGACGACTTGGCCATACTTGCAGATGATGAAGAAATCGCCACCAAACAAATAGAGATCCTTAAGGAATGCGCGGATAAAGTAGGTTTACAAATTTCATTTCAAAAGACAGAATTTTTCCGTACGAAATTCCATATACACAGTTTGAACACAAAATATGGAAAAATAAATAGAGTAAAACATTTTAAATACCTAGGTGAAATTTTGGAGCCAACCGGAGGAGAGAAAGTTGCACAGAAGATCAGACAACAGAAAATGAAGAAAGCATATGGTATGACACATGAAATATACAATAAAAAATGCATCTCCTTGAACACAAAAATCAGACACTACTGCGCAGTAATTAAGCCAGCAGCACTATATGCTAGTGAAACGCTCACACTCCACACAAAATGTGATTTAGAAAAAATACTAAAAGAAGAACGCAAAATTATGAGAAAGATTTTAGGTCCAAAACTAACAGAAGAAGGATACCGGATACAATCAAGAAGAACCACAGAAACTATATAAAACCTGGCAGCAGACATAAGAAGGCGAAGATTAAAATTTTATGGACATGTCACTAGACTTCCCCCACACGACTCACCAACAGAATTCTCACTTACATAGAAAAAGTCAAATCAACAACACCATGGATTAGCCAAGTAAAATTAGATTTACAAAAAGCAAATATTGAACTTAAAGATGTCAAAGATAGAAAAACTTTTAGAAATAAGGTGGAAAAGTGGATTGTATTGTCGGAGAAGGAAGCACTAAAGAGACCAGGAACAAAATGGACAGAAGAAAGAAAAAGAAAACATGGAGAACGAATGAAAGAAGTATGGGAGAAACGACGTCAGAAAGCTTTGCGTGATCCTTCTGGGTCCATTCGCGATAAGTAAGTAAGTAAGTATAATAGAGCACTTGTGGACATAGTACACAGATCTACAAAAGCAAACTTAAGAAACTGGCATACAAGGGCAGTCAATATGGAAAAGGTGGAAAAAAGTAAGTAAACTATTCATAAATACTGAGGTACTTGCCATAGTTGTTAACACATTTATTCCACTGTAATTGCCTTACAATGGTCAACACCTTTGTGGAAAAATGTTCCCAGGCACGCACCTCTTTATCTGAAGCAAAGGGACAGTCATGAATGTCTTTCTTCAGTGCTTTAAAAATACGGAAATCACATGGGGAGAGATTGGGACTTTATGGAGAATATGTGTTTCCCAGTGAAACTTCTACAACATACTCTATACAGCCTTGGCAGGCCTTTTATTGGCAGGTTGCTTATACTATGCTGCAGAGTTTTGTCTGGGAAGCCTTCACACAACCTCCATACAGTCCCAATCTCTCCTCATGTGATTTCCATATTTTTGGAGCCCTAAAGAAACATTCTTGGCCATTCGTTTGGTTCACACCAAGAGGTGCACACATGGGTACAATCATAGTTTTGTAGAACACTGCAAACATTTTTCCATGAAGCGATTGACCACCTTGTCTCACAGGGGCATAAATGTATTCACAGCTGTGGTGATTACTTTTCAAATACTAAACAGTTAACTTACTTTTTCCCATCAGTCTTGTTTTCATGGAGCTTTCATCTTGTGTACTCTTTCTTAAGTTTTGCATCAGTGTAACCGAATATATTACAACAAAAAATGACAAATGTGACAAGGTTCAGAGCTAATCACAAAATATTTTGATTTCATTCATCACTTTCAAATTATTTTTATTATGCCATGTTGACTCAATGATAAATCTATAATGGTACATCCATGATTAGGTTGGGATTTTATGTGAGCAGTGAAAACCTTCCGTTTGCCTCAAACCCCCCCACCACACAAAAATTCACAAGATCAAATTTGTTTATCAGTTTCTTTGAGTGGCAGTGGCAGTGTGCGTAAACACAACTCAAACACACATACCTGACCACAGTCTCTGGCTGCCAAGGCCAGAATATTAGCAGCAAGATGCTCAAAGTCTTGCCTTGGCAACCAGAGACTGTGGCCATGTCTGGGCATGTTGCGTTTTTGTACTGTCTAAATCTAATGAAGATCTGTTTAGCCAAAAGCTGTGTTTGACAGTCTTTTTGTTGTGGCTATCTGCGAATCAGTGACCCCACTATATGGTGGGAGGCAACTATCCTTTTCATAATACTGTCAAATATAAATCTTCATTTTTCCTTGCTGTGAGAAGACAAAGCAATCAAGGTACAGTTACTGGCATCACTATTTTAAACCAAACAACTGCTTTTGTTGTTATAACCAGTGCTCGATTTGTGATGGTATGCCATACCGATACCTCTGGTAAGTCACAGCACTGGTACTTCCTCATTTTTATAAATCAAGCACTGGTCATAAGTGTTACTACTTCTATTTGTTTTATTTCTTCAAGATCATGTCACATCCAAAAGGTCAAACCAAATTGAACATATCTAGAAGAAACTGTTTTAAATAAGTGTTCAGAACACGTGCCAAATAAGAAGCTGTGTATCACTGGCCAAATGTGTTACAATTGGCTCATTATATCTTATTCTAAACACATACACAGTGAATATTTGATGAGGCTCAAGTTGCAGTCCGGCAGAAATTTTCAGATCTCACTAATATAGCTAATACAGCTGATGTCTAATAGTTCACAGTAAGCAAATAAATTTTGAATAATTGAATATATTATAACAAAACATTCCATACAGAACCAATCACAAAATATTTTAATTTCACACCTTTTACTTTTGAAGAAATGTAAGCAACTCAGCCAAAAAATGTTATCCTTGGACCTACAATCATTAATTGATGGACCATTGAACTCTTCTCAAAAGTGCATGCTCCCCCCCCTTTCCAAGACACGCACACATTATGCAGTGATTGTTGATTCTGTAATTACTTTCTCTGGGTTGGGGTGATAGCAGGGATTGTGAACAACACACATATAAAATGAAACAATACAACATATGTACAAGACATAACTCCTTTTGCAATAAAAAAATTTATTTTACTGCAGTTGTTTTTAACATGTCATACTAAAAAATCAATGGGTAGATCACATAACTAATGAGGAAGTATTGAATAGGATTGGGGAGAAGTTTGTGGCACAACTTGACCAGAAGAAGGGATCGGTTCATGGGACGTGTTCTGAGGCATCAAGGGATCACCAATTTAGCATTGGAGGGCAGCGTGGAGGTTAAAAATCGTAGACGGAGACCAAGAGATGAATACACTAAGCAGATTCAGAAGGATGTAGGTTGCAGTAGGTACTGGGAGATGAAGAAGCTTGCACAGGATAGAGTAGCATGGAGAGCTGCATCAAACAATCTCAGGACTGAAGACCACAACAACAACAACAACAACAACTAAAAAATCACATTCATTGCAACAGTAACTCCAACACAAGAGGTACAAGTGTTATCCACGTCAATAAACATTTCATGACAGTGTGTTTTTACAGTGGAATGTAAACCATTTCATTTTCTTCAAGTGCATCTATGATACTACTACAGACAGTGACATAACATTAATATATTACCAGACACATTAATTTGGCACAGATGGTAAAATAAAAATAATGATCTTGGGTACTGGCTGTTGCCTATCCCTAGTAAACATCCCAGAAAATGTAGGGTGGTGGCAGAGAACGTTTTGTTGTGGAATCCTGTAGTTACTCTGTTGTGGTACTGGATTTGCAGTGTGCTTCTGAAAATAAATCAAAGACATATTGAATGAATTATTGAATATATTTTGATAGAGCCTAGCAGTAATGGAAAGAACTAACATAAGCAGAATAAGATCACCAGATGTCAAATTAGAACAACATCGCCACATGTCAAATAAGAAAAGAATTAAGTATGTGCTGATCAGTAACATGAATTTTGTATATAGAATACACCACTCTGTCACCAGTGAGGTGTCGATCAATCTCAAATAAAAACTCCTACATTTGAGCACATATTAAGTTGTTGAATGGTGGAACATATAATTAGCTAATCGGATCATGTATTGCATTCACATTGGAACTGGGCAGCTGAAGATAGTGATGCTACAAATTTGCTGACAGTCATTATGTAGGTGCGTGTTCAACGCATTAAGCATTCTAATAGCACCTTCACATTATATACATTTACTAATGTGGCTTGACATAAATAAACCATCACAATTTCAAAAGAATAGAAATTTCTTCTATTCATTCTTCATATTCTGTACATCCCACCAAGAAGGTGAACAAGAATAGAAATTTCTTCTACTCTACCACCAAGAACGTGAACCTACAGGGAGCAAATGAAGGTAAACATTAACAAAAGACAAGCAAACATTGCTTAAGCTGTACACTATATTAACTACACACTATCACAATACTGCTTAATGCTAGTTCTGTTAATGCCAGTTAAATGTGTTCTAGAGAATTAGAAAGAAAGCTGCTGCTACTTGAGTTATATTAGGTAGCTGCAGGAAGTCTTATAAGAAACTTAATAGTTACTTCATTAAACAACTGTTTTTTTTTTCAAAGAAAACAATAACCTAAATATGTAATTACATAGGTCAGTTTACAACACACTACCTGCCATCCATCTAAAGAAGGAATCAAATCCTTGCACTAAGATAATCAGTGGAAGGAGTCACTAATGAGATATGTTTCAAATTATCCTTTTAATTTACTGAGATAACTAATTACTTGTTGTATGTTAGATGGGAACTTCTCAGATACCTTCATATCATAGTACATAACTTTGTTAAATCCTAGTTAAGGATGCAATGTTTACACTAAAGTTATATTTCTGTCTTGTATTGATACTGCAGATGAAATTCCAGCTTGAACTGATTTTTTCACAACCACACTACACCTTGATTAAAATAACTCTATGTTATTTGGCAGTGGCTAAGTCAGCCAATGGCCGTTCGTTCTTGACACCTATGTGCCCGCTATAATGACTGATTTTTTAGCACCACACAGCTTTCTCAGCTGCAGTACAATGCACAGGAAAGTGACAGCCAACTGTTACCCTACCACCATCCCCACTGATATACTTCCCACTGCTGCTGACAGTGACAACAATAAAAGTGATCTGAATGTATGTTTGGCTCTATTTGCATTGCATGTGTAGCTCTTGCTCGTTCTTCTGGAATGATGTATACAATGGATGACCCTGCGCCATCATAGCTGCCTGTCAACCAAGAGGTTATTTTAATAAAAATTTAGAAAAAAACATAATTGTCTATCACTAAGCACTAAGAGATGGAGTAAAAAATAAAATAAAAACAAAACACCTACCAAGACCAGTTTTGAATCACTATCATCAGATGGTACATATTTATTGCATGTTTGCAGCTTTGTTGGAGTTGTGCAGCTGTGGCCAGGTGTGAACTGTACATACTTCTAACGACATTTGGTGGGTATATGTTTCATTCTCTTCCCATAACTACATAAGCCACAAGAATGCTGCAAATATGTAATAAATATGTACCATATGATGATAAATCGCTTGTTAATTTCAAACCAGTCATGGTAAATAGAAACTGAAGAATAAAACCAAAGGCAACTGGCTGCTGTAAACCTTTACACAACTTAAAATGTGAACTGAAATTGCTTCTTCTGGCAACTTCTGCTCTAAAGATGGCTATTTAACAAAAACCTTGTGGTATAAAAAGACTACAATAATTGCTTGTGCTATTTAAAAGTAGGTACAAACATTCTGTAACAGTAACATGAGCAGTGACAGAGACCAATATGTTCATTATCATTACTTTTCAGCCAATAAGCTAGCTGGTAATCTGTAAGTAAGCAGTATGTATCCATAAACAAAGACAGAGTGTAAAACCAAAGTAATCTACACCATTTTGATAGAAACTGACCGATGGTCCTTGGAACACAGAATTATTTTTAACTAATCAAAACACACACAAACTATTTCTGAAGAACCAAATCAGTTTATATAAAGTGATCTACTTCTCAATTATAAAAGGCAGATGACCATAAAGTCATGACTCTACCTGCCTGTTTTGACCAATAATGCCATCAACATGGTGTACACTATTTCAAACACATACAATATGGTGACCATGACATCACTCATTACACCTGTGAACAAACAAATAGCATGTGAAGTATTTAACACCAGCAACAGAATGAAATTAACAGAACAACCAAATGAAGAGGACAGACTAAATAAAGGACAGTAAGAATAATGACATCACTGCAAAACAAGTATTCACCCAAAAAACAAGAACACAAAATCCTCAAAACTTAACAAAAAAATTATAAAAGTGAAAACTACTGGAGTTGTAAATTTCACGTGACCTATACATCTCAAATGAAGACCTCAATACCAGTAACCCATACAGAACTCAGAAACTCAACACAATTTTCACTTGAGCTACACAGCTCCAACAAAGCCCTCATACCAGGAACCAACCACTCCAAAACATGGGTGTTGCAAATTTCACTTCACCCACAAAGCTCAAACAAAGCCCTAGATACAACATTTTCACTTACTCTATCTAAACCAAAATCCCAGTACAACAAACCAAACAATGTTCACATGACTAATATCAGAAATGTATCCTAAACAATGATCGTAAATTAGTACCCATGATACCTACCAATAACATTCCAACAATTACCGAACAGTAACGAGGAAATCCAGAAAGCTATGAAAACTATCACCACCACCAGTTTCCATACACGCAAACAACTTCAACCACTGCAACAAGCAATGATCTACTCATAAATATCTATATCTTCTTCCCCACAGAAGAAAAAAGAAAAATATTAAATCTCCGACCACAAAGAACACACGGCACTCAGATTTGCAGACATAAAAATGAATGCAGCAGCCAAATTATGCAAATTCAAAGTAACTCACCAGAAAGCCAGCACAAATTCTTTCAGTACCAACATGAAACATTCAATTCATGTCAAACTACTTACTAAAACATACAGCACAACAAAGAGCTACCAAACACTAAAACACACAATATACAAACACAAAGACTCAAAAACATCAAGGCTCACCATGACATTACGGTTCAAAGCGAATGGGTGTAGCATCAGCACCTGATATTGTGTGAATAACCTTAAGTTAGCCTCAGCTAGGAAATATTTATGAGATAATGACTGCCAATTGGCAAGAAAACAGGACTAAATTATCAAGAATGAAACTCAATTACTGTTGTAACATTTTTTCAGAGTTTGCCTGTTTTTGGTTCAACCCAAGAACGCCTGTACTGCCTGCTTTGCACTTAAGAGATGTTTCTCACTGTACTGGCCCACAAACAGCATACTTTTATTCAATCTGTCCTACAGCATTTTCTTTTTAAGCAGCACAGCTAGATCTAAAAATTGTCCATTCTAGAATTGAAATTCTAATACTTACATCCTAAACCATTTACTCCCTAGTGGTACTAATGATTAATAATGAAGAGTGAATTTACTAGACACTGATTTGATTTGCAAATTTTCTGGATGTCAAGCGAGACATTCATACGAATCCTTACTTGCTATTTCAGCATCTTGTTTTGAAAATGCGAATTTCCCACAGTATCTGCAGTTTTGCTGTATTTCTCTTCCTGTTATAAGCGAGCTTCATCACTACATACGGTAATTCAGTGACTAAAACTAAAGTTCAACAACTCCATTACTTAATATTTCAACATATTTAAACGAGAGTTACCCTTGAAGAAGCCTTCCAACAGCCACTACAACAGTACTAAGTTGCATACAACACAGCTATAGAGCTAAATCTGCCGTTTATGATGTTCATAAGCACAACACTACACGTGCAGCTTGCGTATATACGTCTCAGTATGAAATAACTCATATACATTTATATTCTATGTCACAGTACGATATTCTGACCACAATCTTTTTAACCCATCAGCTTGTTTGCCTCCCAGAATGCGAACGTATATTAGGTTTCCTGTTTTCTCTCCAACAATTTTTCGTTCCGCTGTTCGTCTCTTAGAAATCACAATACCACAGAGCCTATTACTGAGTTACCACAAAAGTTCCACACGGCATCTACCACCTCGACGAAAACAATAACAAACACAGATCTTTCTGCCCGCCAAAAATTTCGTGGAGGATGCTAAGTTCACCCAACCTGGATATGATTTGACGTCATTATGACGTATATACGCTTTATTCGACTAACACACCTATCGACTTTTACGAACGTTCGAGATACTAAACTGTCGTCTGCTAGTGGTTTGTTTTGACAAGTGTGATTCTGAAAATAGTTCAGTGTGGCAGCGTATATGTATTTCGCCATAATAAAAGAGCTGGATATTAGTAGAAATATTCCTGACCGCGGCCTTGAAAACATCACGGACAACACGTTTCGTAAAAAAGTGAAGTCTTCTTATGTGCCGACCACATTAGATTGTGTGACTGTTGTATTGAATGCTTACGCCGAAAATTATATTTATTTACTATCAATATTTTTGTATGGTTTCATACAATTTGTCTTGTCAGTACATATTAGATTGTAGCAGCATACTCTTGCTGACTTTTTTTCTTAATTTATAGAGCTGAAAGAGAACTCGTGCACGTTTGTTAGCTAAGTAATTTATATGTCCATCCCAAGATAGTCTTTTATCAACCATAATTCCAAGTAATTTTACACTCGGACCGCAGATACAGGTTCCTTAGCGTCCAGTAATGACTGGTGTATAGTATGATTGAATTTCGAACTTAAAAAGAAAAATATGACGCATTGTTGAAGAAAAATCGTCGACCGGAGATGAAATACGAGGGGAAGTGGATTTCTCAATGTAATCTTAACCAAAGGTTAGTGTCTAGTACTGATTGACGTATGAAATAATTGAATGCAGTGTCAAAGCATTCCACGGTGGTATGATAAACCAGACGTACTGTTTATTATGTCATGTATACAACCACAATAGTTTTAGCATGTACCTGGCCATGTCAGTGTGGTTTATGTCAGCAGTATAATTAGCTAAGACAAGATTATGCAAAATAAGAATTGCATCACAACATGAGCGGATACCTTAAACTATGCAGAAGTCTCGTTACTTTTGCCGGATGCAGCTTGCAGAAGATGGCAACAGTAAAGGTCTCTTACTCGGAGAACCAATGTGTTAGGTCATCATATACTCAGTTCAGCTTTAGAGTCCACTGTTCACAAACGAATGGCGCAGAGCACAGCGCTACCCTGTCACAACCTCTCGAAAGTTCACAAAAGTCGAATAGTTGATATACGGTTTCTGCCGTTTTCGATGTAGCGTGTTTTCGTCATAATGACGTCACATCGTATCCAAGTCCGGTGAACTTAGCATCCTCCAAATTTCGTCTTCAAAGATAATACTAGCAACGCCTTCAACTGGATGTGGTAACGTCTGTGAAATACGTCACTTCCCGTGTTTCGCTGTCGCTAGAGTCTAGTCTCGGAAGATGCAGTAGTTTGCGCAATGACCGCTAGATGCGGTAGTGCCTGTTCCGAAGTAACGTATACAGTTTTTAGTTTAGAAATCCGATTTTAGAATTGCATACTGCCTACTAATCACACAAAAAGTATCATACGATGAATTTCACACGTTCGTGTTGGTTCGATGCGACTTGCGAATCGTATTTCTTTCCCCAATGATGTTGCTACATGACTCTCATATATAGGGGCGGGGATTTTTAGGAGCACTGGGACACAACTTCGAGGCTGTAAAGTGCCATATGCAGACTGGCTCGTGGTCTTGTCACCTGCAGCCGAATGAAAGTGTTAGTGAGTCTTGCTGTACATCAGATAAGCTACTCACATGTGGAGCTGACGCAGCGTGGTCGGCACAGTTGTTACCTTGGACATCATTTGCAGTATACGTTCGCAGCTTCACCTGTAAATGAAGTGGAGTTTCAGGCTATGTCTTGAGTATAAATCAAGGGGTGAAAGTGCTATTCTTGTTGTGTGCACTAGTGTTCCTTTGAGAGTATGAGCTGTTTAATCACTTTTGAATGGGCTGTCTGGATTACCTAAAGCTCAACAGGCACATCAAGTATAGCATTTGTCATTTGCTAATTAGGCTGGTTTCCACAGTATTGCTTGTGGATTTTCATAATATGAAGAGAATTGAGAACGCAAAACAATACATGGCGAGCTCACTCTTCTGTATGGAAACACTTGTTAGCTTCTTGTATTAATGTACACCGCTGATTAACTTTGTTCAATACTCTGATAGTATGTAGGAGCGTCTGTGTTCCATCTGTACACTGCGAATGGTACACTTTGCTGTCAAACTGTTCAGCAACATCTTCAGTATTTAATTTTCACTATGTGCCATTTTGCATTTTGATTACTCAGTTCGATGGTTACAGGTGCAGTGTTTTTTAATTACGTATAATCAGCCAACTTCATTCATGCAAAATTTTTTAATGTCTTAAAAAGGAAATATGTTCTTATAACTTTCCTCTATGTTAAGATTAGAAAACTATTTTTTGTTTGTTTGTACAGGGAGAGATTTTGGGTATCATGTGATTCATTTGAACCTAGATGCTACTTAAATCATAATGTGAAAAGGTTCATTTTATTTTTTTATCTCTAGTATTTTCGCCAAGTATTGGTTAAATCATTTTCATTTAAACCATAGTCAAAGGTAAAATTTTTATCTGATTTAAGTTCTGTTCTACCATCATTACTTGGTTTTCAAATTATATTACACAATTTTAAGACACATTTTATTATATTTCCTTTTTTGTGTGTTTTAGGTCAGTGAAGCATGCCACCCCCTCTCTTTAATAATTGGTATCTGTTCAAGAAGTGAACATATTTCAGTAAAGATGCCGAACAAAAAAAAAAGCTGCATTGTAAGTCGAAGTAAGTGTCCGTAATCGATCGAAAATCAGACAGTGAAATTGCTGGAACTCGCAGTGGCGTGCGTAATGACCCTCCTCATACTGATTTACGTTTTCTTCTACAAGACACAGCAATATGATGCTATGAACTTCAACTGTTGGTAGCGTATATTAATAAAATCAGTGTCACAACAGAAAACAACAAACAAAAAAATCTGAACTCTTTTGCTCAGAAGTAACGAAAGTTTACTTGAGCAAGTGATGAGCACCCCCCTCACGATAATAGTGGGACAGTGGTAGTACGAGGACGCTTTTGATGCCAATTTACATCAAATTAATTATGCAAATTTATAAAATTGATCAACTAATTACCCCCATCCTCTGATGATATCATGGGTTTTCTATAGCTAGCGTGTGTCCCCTTCCACCAACAACCTTCTGGGAAATCCTTGTTCCTCCCTTCGCCTACTCAGAAAAAATGGCGAAAATTCAAATTTTGGTGGGAAATTTAATATTTCGAGGTAAATTTGAATTTTAAACTCAAGTGCTAATTACAATGTATTACAGAGGATATAATAATAATTAATAATAATGTATTCATTATAGAAATTTCACCTCCTGCTGAGCTACAGGTGAGTAGTTTCTGGGAGGAACATGAGGATGAGTAATAATATTAGAGCAGCGACATGACATTAGAACAGCGACTTACTGTCCCAGTGAGACTATAAATCACTGCCAGTATATAAAGGACTCATGTTGCGACATCATTGGGGAAGGAAACATATTTGTACCTATTACATTTACTAGTCTAAAGTCTTATCTTAGCCAACAGAAACATGGGAAATACATCGTACAAAATATTTTATGACTGTAGTGCTCATTATCTTACTTGAACATTACATCTCGAGACGGAAAAGAAAATTGACAAGTCACCTCCAGTGCAGTCCAGCCTATTGAGTAACTAAATAGTTGGCCACTTGGCGTAGCCTTAAACCACGACTTCCTGTCGCTGATCCGTCATGACCATTACTGCCACAGGGTGTGACGCAATGCAGCTGGTGTGACATGGCCTACCTGACGTAGACTCCTTAGTTTAAAAAATCCACTTTACCCAGTCTTGTCAATACACCTTGAGTATCTCACTCAAATTGTAGATAGAAACTGGACCATGCACATGTTTTCACATAGTTAAAGTATCGTTGGTTGTTGTGAAAATTCTGTACAACATTATGGCATAGGTTACATTTCCTCTAAGCATTATCTGATCAGGTAGAAAAATATGTTATCATCAGCTTAATATCTGCCATGTCCACCACCACAGGACTAGAACATTAAGTTCACTGCTGGTTTATGACAGAGTGATAAGAGCATGCTCTAGCTGTGTCACAGAATGTATCCCCACTTTCGAACTATCTTGAAACAACCAAATGACCGTGTTGCCTATGAAGTCTTTCAAGATAGCAGCACAAAGGAGTTGTAAATACCAGATTTATACTACTATCACTTTATAAATACGGTAATATAGCTGATTTTATTACGATGACCATCTCTCCCTGTGTAGGTGGGATATTGAAATTCCATTAAAAGGTCTCGCTGCAAAATAAGGAACTCCTCATTGCAACTCCAACTCTCGAATGAGACCTGTGGTACTCTCCCCTCGCTTTCATCGGTCTGGCGGCAGTCATTGATATCAAATTGGTGGTCTAATTAAGTAAAATCATGATGACAGTGCCTTTGCATGGTGAGTAATTTTTTTTCGTGCTGTCGGGGAACCTTTAAAGACGCTTCTGTGACATCTCTGGAGGCTCCCGACAGCCTAGGTAGTAATTTCCACTGATACCAAAGTGAGTGCTAACCGCTGTAAAATAGCTGAAGGCATCCATCGCTAACGCTTTCTGACTCTCAATTGCCCCATCACACTTGTGCAAGTAAGTCACTTAGAATTGTGTTATACTGCTTCTGAACTAATCCTGCTGAGACATGGAGAGAGCAGGATGTTTCGCTCTCTTCTCCACCTCTGTGTCACCTCAAACCCCACCCCCTCCCCCATCCTGCCACTGGGACGCATGTGAACAGCTGCCGATGCCACATCAGGTCACGAACGTATGCCTCGTGTCACGGCTCTACTGCTCCCATCCAACAACAAGCACTCGCCATACCAGGCAGCTGTCAATGATTCCACCTCTCAAAAGTTGTCCCATCTTTCACAGAAGAAGTGGTCGCTTGAATGTCACTGGGGTAAATACCAGGATGCTGAAGAGTATGCTCCCCTTCATCCCTTCTGCAAATCGAAACGTTCTGAGACATGTTTTCGAAATATCCTGGAAAGGCTGACCCAGTGAACGCCTTGCTAAGGATGTAACCGCTGTCACGATAAAGAACCGCACCGACTCATAGGAAGCGTCTGAGGGAGGAGCGGGAGGGGGATTGTCCTATATATACCTGACACCAGCCCACTGTGGGACAGTACATCAGCGCACCTGATGATGTCAACGTGGTCGATTGCCGAAATATTGTGTCCTATGCGCACTCATACCTGGCTGTTCACCCGAGATTTATTTCGTCATAAAATACGCCTGGAGAAATTGAAGAATCACAGTAGTTAAATACGTGTCTACTGACCGCAACATCGAAAATGTGTAAGAGTCTGCAGATCAAGATTTCCATCAGAATACAGACCCATAGAAGTGTTTGTATTGGTCCCTGCCAAATTAGTGGGCAGATGCTTCAAGAACTCAAATGGGAATCCTTCGATGGAATATGATGTTCTTCTCAAGGAAACTATTGAGAACCAACATTTGAAGCTTCTTGCACAAGGATTCTACTGCCGCTAAGGTACGAAAAATTAGTTCTCATACAGAGGCATATATATAGTCTTTTTCTTCCTCGCTCTGCTTGCGAGTGGAATAGGAAAGGAAAGGACTAGTGGTGGTATAGGGTACCCTTAGCCACTCACCGTGCAATGGCTTGTCGGGCATGCATAGAGATACAGATGAAAATTTAGTCTACATATTAAGATGTCAGTTCACACATTTATAGGCACACAAAACTCAAGGAAGAATCTTGCCTCTTACTTAGTGAGGAAACAAAAGTGGTAACTTCCGCTGCTGTTTTTCTCTCTGTAGAAACCTTCGTATTTAGCCCCGATCTTCGCACTGTAATCACTTCACGAGATCTATATGAGGGATTATAATACACTCCTGGAAATTGAAGTAAGAACACCGTGAACTCATTGTCCCAGGAAGGGGAAACTTTATTGACACATTCCTGGGGTCAGATACATCACATGATCACACTGACAGAACCACAGGCACATAGACACAGGCAACAGAGCATGCACAATGTCGGCACTAGTACAGTGTATATCCACCTTTCGCAGCAATGCAGGCTGCTATTCTCCCATGGAGACGATCGTAGAGATGCTGGATGTAGTCCTGTGTAACGGCTTGCCATGCCATTTCCACCTGGCGCCTCAGTTGGACCAGCGTTCGTGCTGGATGTGCAGACCGCATGAGACGACGCTTCATCCAGTCCCAAACATGCTCAATGGGGGACAGATCCGGAGATCTTGCTGGCCAGGGTAGTTGACTTACACCTTCTAGAGCACGTTGGGTGGCATGGGATACATGCGGACGTGCATTGTCCTGTTGGAACAGCAACTTCCCTTGTCGGTCAAGGAATGGTAGAACGATGGGTTCGATGACGGTTTGGATGTACCGTGCACTATTCAGTGTCCCCTCGACGATCACCAGTGGTGTACGGCCAGTGTAGGAGATCGCTCCCCACACCATGATGCCGGGTGTTGGCCCTGTGTGCCTCGGTCGTATGCAGTCCTGATTGTGGTGCTCACCTGCACGGCGCCAAACACGCATACGACCATCATTGGCACCAAGGCAGAAGCGACTCTCATCGCTGAAGACGACACGTCTCCATTCGTCCCTCCAGTCACGCCTGTCGCGACACCACTGGAGGCGGGCTGCACGATGTTGGGGCGTGAGCGGAAGACGGCCGAACGGTGTGCAGGACCGTAGCCCAGCTTCATGGAGACGGTTGCGAATGGTCCTCGCCGATACCCCAGGAGCAACAGTGTCCCTAATTTGCTGGGAAGTGGCGGTGCGGTCTCCTACGGCACTGCGTAGGATCCTACGGTCTTGGCGTGCATCCGTGCGTCGCTGCGGTCCGGTCCCAGGTCGACGGGCACGTGCACCTTCCGCCGACCACTGGCGACAACATCGATGTACTGTGGAGACCTCACGCCCCACGTGTTGAGCAATTCGGCGGTACGTCCACCCGGCCTCCAGCATGCCCACTATACGCCCTCGCTCAAAGTCTGTCAACTGCACATACGGTTCACGTCCACGCTGTCGCGGCATGCTACCAGTGTTAAAGACTGCGATGGAGCTCTGTATGCCACGGCAAACTGGCTGACACTGACGGCGGCGGTGCACAAATGCTGCGCAGCTAGCGCCATTCGACGGCCAACACCGCGGTTCTTGGTGTGTCCGCTGTGCCGTGCGTGTGATCATTGCTTGTACAGCCCTCTCGCAGTGTCCGGAGCAAGTATGGTGGGTCTGACACACCGGTGTTAATGTGTTCTTTTTTCCATTTCCAGGAGTGTATGTTTGGCCACAATACTTAGAAGAAATGGTGCAGAGCTCACCTTTCGACTCTCCTTCCTCACAATATCGCTTACCCTGCCATATTTTCAGGAATCCTCCAGTGCTTGATATATAGCATCCGAGTCCACCTGATTTCGAGAGTAAGAGATTTCCCCCGCCAAGTTACAGACCCCTAATAATTATCTCTAAATCTCAACAAATTCCAACAGCACTCCTCCATTATTTACAACTCTGTCAAGTCCTCCACCTTTTGTTGACTAGGTGGAAAGCTATCACAACGAGAAAATTAGCACACTAACGTACAGGAAGAAATTCACAACCATGCAGAGTACACATGGTGTTATAACATCCCCAACTTTTATACGAAATTTACCAAAGTAATGTGAGTACACCATATGCCTCTGGACAATGTACCGATAATCATACAAAGATCATAATGGGTAATTATTATGAATAGTTGTCAAACAAGGGCACCACTCTCTTTTCTTTTTTCCTCTGCTCTTTTCTTTTTGCCATTGTGTTTGCCTCTCTTGATTACCTTGATTCGCATTAAGCAATTAATTCTGAAGATTCGATGAAATGGTCATAGAAGGCCTTTCTTAGACTGTTACTTAATTATTTACAACTGGAACTGTTATAAGAAATCAGAATGACAAGTGCATCCTTTTAAATATCGCACGTTTCATGTAGAGCATCTTTTGTTTTAAATATTACGTTGTGTCGAATAGTGTAAGTGGACTTTTAATTTCATAAAATATACTGTTGAAGATTAACCATATTTCATTTATAAACCTGTCTTTCCTTTACACACAATTTTTTGTGATTTCATAAATACGGAAGCATTTAGTTTTGTTATTATAATTTGCGTGCGACACTTCATGCGCCATTGTCTCTTGTTTGTGAAATACGATAGATCTGCACTCATTTTAATATTAAGAAGTTCGATCATCAGTTTAATACTAAAACTTCCTGGCAGATTAAAACTGTGTGCCGGACCGAGACTCGAACTCGGGGCCTTTGCCTTTCGCGGGCAACTGCTCTACCATCTGAGCTACCCAAGCACGACTCACGCCCCGTCCTCACAGCTTTACTTCCACCAGTACCTCGTCTCCTACCTTCCAAACTTAACAGAAGCTCTCCTGCAAACCTTGCAGAACTAGAATTCCTGAAAGAAAGGATATGCAGAGACATGGCTTAGCCACAGCCTGGGGGATGTTTCCAAAATGAGATATCACTCTGCAGCGGAGTGTGCGCTGATATGAAACTTCCTGACAGATTAAAACTGTGTGCCGGACCGAGACTCGAACTCGGGGCCGTTGCCTTTCGTGGGCAAGTGCTCTACCATCTGAGCTACCCATGCACGACTCACGCCCTGTCCTCACAGCTTTACTTGTGCCAGTACCTCGCGTCCTAACAGAAGCTTAATACTAATTTCTGCAGGGAAACATAATTCAATTCACAGTCAGTAACCAATTTCACCAAAATATTTACTTTCCAAGCCAAATCTGTGGGCCATTGCTACTTTCAGAAGACTTTGCATTAACTTTTGTAAAAGTTTGAATTATGTCAGTCATTTAATGAAAGAGGTTCCAGCTTCTTTTAACGTTGCTACCATTCCTTTTCATTTTAATATAAAATAGTTTGCAACCCGAAATCGTCTTTCATATTAATAACAAGTAAAATAATTAAATCCCAATTAACAGACAGTGGCGATGAATTGACGACCTCAGACGAGGACTGCCAAGTAGTAAATCATAAATGAAATTTTATTGTATATATAATTGTTACATTTTCCTGTTTGTAATTATGTGTATATCCTGTTCCATGTATGCGACACATAACTAATGTCTGCAATTGAGAAACATCAAGGGAGTGAACCAATAAAAGGAACAATGAAAGCAACAACGCAATAAGAAGTTGCGACTGTAAGGTATGGAAAAACAGTTCAAGGCTAAATATTGTACTGCGTCTTAGAAAATAGATGGGCGTCAACTGCTTTCCTGTGTGAATTTATAAAATTATTTCGTGTGACTTTTAGGTATTTATGTATGAAAGTTTCGCGCCACAAAATGGCGAAATTTATTTGTGGAATCGCATAATGGCTATGCGTGCTTAGATTGTTCAGCTTTGTTGATAATTACTAAATCTGACAGTAATTTTAGGATGTAGGATATGTGTTTGTAGGAAAGTGTATTTTTGCGTTTACGATTTTGGTATCTATAACTCATGGGTACGGGGAAAGTAGGAGAGAATGCGACAGCTGAGGACGAGGTGAATACACATGATTCGGAACTAAATACCGGCCATCGGCAACTTCTGGAAGTTGAACCAGAGGTATAAGTTCTGCCACAAGCAAAACTGATATGCCAGCACACGTGGAAGCCGAGACTGAGTGACCAACTCCAGTATCTTGTCCTTTTGTACAATGGTATAAGAGACAACAAATCATATACAGTAAAATTTCGAACAACTTGCAAAAAAAAAATCAACCCATGCAAATGAATGAAAATTTCATACATATTGCACGAGAGCAGGAGGTACAAATTAGTACCCTTATTCAGGACAAAATGAACCAAGGTTTTAAGCAATTTGGAAATGAACAGAAGAAACAAATAAGTGGCGAAATTCAGTACCAGATGAATCTTGATTTCGGATGCTTAGAGGAAAAGTTTAGTGCAGATTTTCGGCGGCTAACCGAAGAACAGTCTACTGAAATAAGAAAAATGAATTCGAAGATAGAAACTGTTACTAATAACTTTGCTGAGTACAAATTGCACGAGTCGGTAAGGCAAATGAACTCGGAAGTGAGCGAACTAAAGGAAATGAAGTCTGAATTGCAAAGTACTGCACAACAGACTGCGTTGCAAAATGGCCAGCGGAATGAAGAGTTCGTTACCTGGCTGCATGACAAAGACAACCAGTTTGTCGAGTGCCTAACAGCAGAAAGTGAAAGAATTAATAGTGACTTCGTCAGCTGGTAGCATCAAAAGGATTAACATGTTAACAAAGCGCTTAGGACCAAATTACACACCATAACTTAAAATTCTAGTGCTGAAGTGTTGTCTCAGCACAACAAGAGGAATATTGGTGTAAAAACAGAATTAGAACAAATTGAAGCTCTGCCAAAATGAGATCTTCCTAAGTGGAAGCATGACGTGGGAGAACACGTAGGCAAATTGCACCATGAGTTGTCAGCCATGCCCAGTAATGCAGGTAGAAGCCCAGCAGCAGTGGCAACAAATAATCTGCGTATGCATTTACCGTCTCCACAGTCTTATATGTTGTACAGAGAAACACCATACAATACTTACACGAATGGAGGATAATTCTCGTGTAACACGGGGGGGAGTCAAATGCTTTGACAAACATCTTGTTGCCAGAGAGTTTGCTCAAGCATCGCCAATTTCAGATGTACATCCCAGAAAAGAAAGGGGGTCAACACCCTGTTGTTTTCATAAAGAGTTTCAGAGGGATACTTCCCAGATCCTGGACAGACACCCAAAGAATACAATTCGTTGCCTAGGATGTACAAGGTGATGGTGCGCTGTGGGTATCAAAAATTATACAGGTATGTTAAACATATGAGCAATTCGAGAGATCGTTTCTACCAAATTACTAAGAGAGATCAAGAAAAGAAGTGTACTCCCCTGAGGTTTACAACAGTAAACAGAGTAGTCTACGAAAGTCCTTTGAGAAACATATCAGTAAGACAAGATACTGGGATGATCCCACATCAATAAAAAATGTTATTCGAATTTTAAATGGAAAATTACCTTTAAATTTAATAGAAAAGACTACTGCATGCTCCTGAAAATGACATTCAGAAGTTTATGTCTGTTCTTGTCTCAATAGACTTGTTACATGAGGACCCAAAGGAGACAATGGGCAGGCTAATAATAAGGACAATGCATAACAAAATAATAGTGCTAATGGGCACCAGACCCAAAACCAAAACAGTAACAGTGTCAGTAATGGGAATGGAAACAACGAAATACACCCCAGCGAGGTTACAGGAGTGACCATGCACATGAAGGTAACTTCCAATAGCACTACAGAATGAAAAGAAGGTATCATAATCGGTTTAATCCTGGTTCTCAGAATGGCAATCACAGGAATAATCAGGATAACAACATAACGCCACCAACATAGCCAAACAACAAACAAGCGAATTGGTAATCGAAAACTGCACCATGAAACAGTGGGAAACAGCATCCGATACAGAACAACTATCCAAACCAAATTAATCAGAATAAAAATAATAATATTGTGAACTGGTGGGTACAAAATCAACCCGTGAGGCTAACTGAAGTGGTTAAAGGTAATCAACCTTTAAACAGCCTTCCAACAAACTAATTTCGATGACATCGAGCCCTCGGATAGTGATCAAGAATAGTGTAGGGGGCAATGCGCAAAAACAGATCAGCCTGATCCGTTATAGTAACGGCGTTGATAAACGTGATGACTTGTTCTCTGAGGAAACTCCCAGCAGAGAGCAAAATAATATAGTGTTACAGCCTGCATTTGAAGCTCAAGTAGGTGAAGTATCTGTAGTAGTAATAATTGACACCACTCCATTGGCGAACATTATTTCTTATATTTCAACAAGTATGTGAGAAGAGTATACCTCCCACGTTACCAGTCCAGAACTGTAGAATTATTGGTGCAATACGCACCAGGATGAAGAATATTAGTTGGCAGGCTCAGTTGGAAATACTGACAGGAAACGGAGCTTTTACTGCACGTTCCTGGTGGTAGAGAATTTCTCAACCAACTGTAATATTGCGGTAGGATTTCTGCAAGAGAAGGACGCAAAAATTGACTTCTCAGCAGGCAAATGCTATATTTTAGTTGATGGAAAAAATACAATTCTGGATTTGCTCAAACAAAAACTCGCCATGGCAAATTCAGCCAGCGAATGGAATCAGGTTTGTAGGTATTGGACAACCACTGACAGGTGGTAGTTCAACTGCTCTAACTGATGTAACCAAGTGTGTTAATGTTGATGACAACTAGAAAGATCTCGAGACAATATTAGCAGGCAAGATTTTAGAATCAGTTTACTTAAGTGAGCGGCAGAGTAATGAGCTATGCAATCTCTTGTACAGATATCTACAGGTCTTTCCCGAAAAACCACAAATAATAAAAGGATACGTATATCGCATGCAAGTTAAGCCTCTATACCTGTAGCCAAGCCAGAAAGTAGTTTATTGATTAGTGCTGAATGCACGAGCGATCAATAAGATTACAATGCCTTTCCAAACAAGGCCAGAAAACCTAGAACAAGCAATACAGGAATTTTATGGCGTGCAATTTCTATCTTCGATAGATTTACAAAGTTCCTTCTGGCAGATCTTGCTGTCCGAGGAATCATGAAAATATACAGCATACATTTTCAGTGGCAGAAGTTGTGAGTTTCGTATACTACGTTTTCAGTTAAATGTGAGTGCTGGTGTGTTTCTCACTGCTGTAGATATGGTATTAGGTCCCGAGTTACTGGGTAAAGTAACAGTATATGTAGACAATCTGCAGTGCAGATTTAAAGAAATCCAAATTTGGAATTTACAAAATAAAAATTCTTAGTTCATATCGTAACCCTTTGTGGTATTGAAGAACATGTCAACTCCTTGTACTAAAAAACAGCTAAAGACATGATTAGGATTAGCTTATTTCTTTCGTCTCTTAGTCCTGAGTCAGTTGCTTAGTCCTGAGACTATTAAGCTTAATTCGAAAAAACACACCTTGGTTTTGGACAAGTGGGGGCAGGATTGCATTGAATAAAATCAAATATTCTCTAGTAAATGCACAAATTCTACATCAACTGGATATGAGCAGAGACTTCTGTCTATCGACAGATGCGTCATTCCCCAAACTAGGAGCTTGCCTATTGCACGTGGATACTATTGGCAACAATGTCGACATTAGAGTCATAGGGTTTGCGAGTAGGACTCTATCGGAATGTGAGAGATCTTACTCTGCCACCGAAAACGAGGCATTGGTCATAAAATTGTCATGAAATAAATTTAATTACTATGTGTATGGTAAATACGACAAGGTGTTTTGTGATCGCCAAGCCTTGAGTTTCCTCATGAGATGTAAGTTGCTGCATCAGCGATTGCTGGGCTGGTTACTGTATGCTTCATGAATACGACCTAGAGATTGTTCACATTAGCAGAAACGAAAACTTGGTAGCAGACGTGCTATCTTGCCAACTGCAAGGATTGCATGAGTATTTAGAACTTGCTGAACAGAATACTGAATTTAAAGTACTGTTGATCAAGACACCTAAATACTGGTGGTCATAAATGAATATCTGTCGTAATGTGCAGGCCTTAAAGAAGGGTGACACAGGGTGGAATACAATGATTGAAGCAATAGGTCAGGGACTAGTTAATTCACATTTTACTTCCACAATTCCATTCTGTTCCAACGTCGTGATACAGGAGAAGATTATTGGTGCTACATATATTCCAATGGAACATCAAGAGCCTTTGGTAAGGTATACACACTATTCCTGGAGCCACAATGGCATAAATAAATTAATCACAAACTGAAAAGTTATTGTTATTTTCCCAATATGAAACGGTATATTCACCAAATACTGAGAAAGTGTATAATACGTCAGAAAATCAAACACATGAAAGTATGTTCTCAGATTCAATTACATGCAATATTGCCAACTAAAGTACTCGAGACCATAGCTATTGACATCGCAGACCACCTACCATCGTCACGTGAGGGCATAACGTATGTCACAGCATTTATAGGCGTAGTCACAAAACATGTGAAATTGTGTGCTACAAAAACCACTACTTTTGCTCCTATAATCAAACGCAGGGCTAATGGTTACATCCCTAGGATAGGAAAGGCTTCAGCAATAATTTCTGACAAGGCCAGTAATTTCACCAGCCATAAGAAGAAATCCTTTTTGAAAGTACAAACCATTAAGCAAATTTTATTATCACGCTACCATCTGGAAGTCAATTCCACTGCAAGAGTATTCAGGGTATCCAATATATTTATCAGGACTTATAGACCTCATAGACAGACCAATTGGATAGAATATGTAGAACCCTTCAGGGAAATTAACGATAGTTTGCCACGCTCATCCACCACTTTTGCACCTGCAGAACTTATGCTAAAGATACATGAAAATAATGAATGGATTAAATCCCCTCCACAAATGCCTAGATCAGAAATAGCGTGGGAGGAAAAATTAAAATGTGCTGAAGCTTCGTTAGCTCACTAAGCACAGCTTAGAAAACATAAATATGATAAAACCTTGGGTACAGTACAGAGGTGCCGAATTGGGGACAGAGTGTCACTAAAAGCAATTTTTAAACCCTCCTTGTTGAAAAAGAAGAATAAGAAGTGGCAGCTGAAGTAAAATGGTCCACACAAAATAGAGGACATTCCTCATGAAAGAAGCTATTTACCAGCAAACTTCCTACCAAATAAAAATACCAACATAAACATCTCAAGAAATTTATTTCATAAATGTAACATTTGTATTGTATATATCTGTGTAAATATTTCATTTCTATTTTATGCATACACTAGAGTTAGTTGTGAGAACAGATGTCTCAAAGCAGATATATGGATATTGTAAGTAGATAGTGAAATGCATTTAAAGAACACTAAAAAATTCCTGTTAAAACTCAGTTTTACTTGCAAAGCCAAAACCTGTGTTATAAAGATACCTTATGTAAAAAATTGTAAATTGTAGTATAGTTTTCTAAACAGAATTTTTAGGTAGTGTGTTAGTTTTAAGATTATTAATTTGTACTTCAGGTGCAAAATATGTGATTAGTTGCAAGTAACTGTGCACTATTCATATCAGAAATATATCTCCTACAAGCTAAAAATAAAAGTTTTGAATAATACTATATGTACCCATATACATAAATACTGCAGGACATAGTTTCTATAGGATTATGTCCTATGTCATTGCTTTAGCCAGCAGGCAAGGGGTTCAGGTCCTCTATCTTGCAGTTAAACTTTATGCATATTTTGGCACTTACTGATACCCTGGGGCATTAGTTTTCCATTTTGGAGTTGTTTTTATGCGTGCTTTTTTATCATTATGGTACAAGACTGGAAATGGCCCTTGAACCGGGTTTTGCTTGGGATAAAGAAATAAACCGGATGCCAAATACGAAAAAAAACAAATACATGTAACACGACCACACAACACATAAAATAATGGCCAAAAAGTGTGCACATCGAATTTTCAAACATATTAAAAAAATTGATTCAATTAACATTCATGTGCAGCCATGTTCCAATATAAATGTGAAGCAGGTAGCGTAAAGTGATGTCATATCCAACAGTTCTCGACACAGCAAACAAACAAGCCAATTTGGACGTTAGATGAAATGTGTAGCTTCAGCATCTGCATAATTGACTCAAAAGACTATATCTAACTGCAAATGAGCAACAAAACAAATGCCAAAGTCAGTGCTATTAAGGACTTTCAAAGAGAGCCATAGTAAGTGGACTTTATGTACAAATAAACAAAAGTGTGCAACAGAAGTCGTCTGTGGGAAAACTGAAAATACTAGTGTTGCAAAGTGTGTGATAAAGTTGACACTTAACTTCACTGAAGTGTTCTATCACATGTGCGGGTGCAGCATCCTGTATACTGCTGCATCCATTTTCAATAAGCTACCACAATAATTTAAAAATCTTTCAGTAATCCACGTGCCTTCAAATCGAAACTGAAGAGTTTCCTCATGGGTCGCTCTTATTCTGTCAAGGAGTTCCTTGAAAAATTAAGCTGATTCTTCTTGTATTGTTGATTGCGTTTACTGAAACTTATGGCATGACTTTTTTCAGGTTCATAAATATTTTATTTTTACCTTCTATGACTTTTATGTTGTAATTTCATGTACTGACAATTTCCATGACCTTGGAGATTTGCTCCTCAAATTGGTTCTACGGGACTTGACGTGTAAATAAATAAAAATAAAAAAACTGTTAGGTAAAGCAGAAGTAGCTGTTCTAGGGAACTCGCACTGCTAAGAACCGAGTGTACACAGAGTGTAATGCAAGCCACACCTCAACAATGTTACATATGAAGCTCTGCATTGTTGATGTTGAGTGCGAGCTACGTGATCGCTCAGTACTCACAGCAATTCTAAACATATGCTTGACACAACTAAACTATGAACGCCCTTTTAGTGCAAATAGATAAATAAACTGCAATGCTCATTGCAAACAAATAACAATCATGATGCAATCTAAAATAAACGACAACATTGACAATAGTACAGGTATTAAAACCTCACAGCAGCAAACAAAACGCAAACAAAAGAAATAAAGGGACAGAACGAACTGAGAACTATCACCACAAATAGAATATACAATCATTATGTCCATCCATAATACAGGGCTATTACAAATGATTGAAGTGATTTCATAAATTCACTGTAGCTCCATTCATTGACATATGGTCACGACACACTACAGATACGTAGAAAAACTCATTAAGTTTTGTTCGGCTGAAGCCGCACTTCAGGTTTGTGCCGTCAGAGCGCTCGAGAGCGCAGTGAGACAAAATGGCGACAGGAGCCGAGAAAGCGTATGTCGTGCTTCAAATGCACTCACATCAGTCAGTCATAACAGTGCAACGACACTTCAGGACGAAGTTCAACAAAGATCCACCATCTGCTAACTCCATTTGGCGATGGTATGCGCAGTTTAAAGCTTCTGGATGCGTCTGTAAGAGGAAATCAACGGGTCGGCCTGCAGTGAGCGAAGAAACGGTTGAACGCATGCGGGTAAGTTTCACACGTAGCCCGCGGAAAATTGGCTCTTGCCAGAACTGGAGACCGATAGTGCCGACTTCATCTTTCAACAGGATGGTGCTCCACCGCACTTCCATCATGATGTTTGGCATTTCTTAAGCAGGAGATTGGAAATCCGATGGATCGGTCGTGGTGGAGATCATGATCAGCAATTCATGTCATGGCCTCCACGCTCTCCCGACTTAACCCCATGCGATTTCTTTCTGTGGGGTTATGTGAAAGATTCAGATTTTAAACCTCCTCTCCCAAGAAACGTGCCAGAACGGCGAGCTCGCATCAACAATGCTTTCGAACTCATTGATGGGGACATGCTGCGTCGAGTGTTGGAGGAACTTGATTATCGGTTTGATGTCTGCCGAATCACCAAAGGGGCACATATCGAACATTTGTGAATGCCTCAAAAAACTTTTTGAGTTTTTGTATGTGTGTGCAAAGCATTTTGAAAATATCTCAAATAATAAAGTTATTGTAGAGCTGTGAAATCGCTTCAATCATTTGTAATAACCCTGTACAATATATGTACTAATACATCATGTTTCAGCCAAACTGCATAATTATATGCTTATATATTAATGCTTTATCTATTGTATTCCGTGTACCCCATACCCAAGATGCCTGTCCTGTGAAAGAGCAAGATCTGTATTCAGTAACTAGCTGCAAATTCTGGCATGTCTTCCAGTGTTCATGTCTGCATCTTAGGTTCATGGCATCAACTACTGTCTACCAGAAAGAACCATCATTCTGGCAATCTATTGGAACATCTATCATCGCAACTACAAACGATTGTACTTGATATTCTAAAAATGTGGTACTTCTTAATCCTACTCAGTTTTGTAAAGACTTACGATTTTGATTTGTGAGAAAGAACGTTTATGACAAACTCACATATTGTGACCTTTAAATGAAAATGCTGTATAACAGACTCTTACACGAAAGAAATGATTAAAAACTGAACGTTTTCTGTAATAATTCTACTTGACATTTGTTTTATGGGTTTCAGAATCTAATGTGCTTTCAAAATGACATGATAAAATGCCTATGAATTTCCTTAATATTTGTGCTGTATTGTAACATGTTACATATTATTGTACTTTGTTATCCAAATTTCAAATGATTTTCAGTTAAAAAATATACTGATGGATGTACATCCATCCCTTGTTTTTTTTTTACCCTGTTTTCCCTGTGACCACATCTGAATAGGTGGAATATTAATTACAGTTGGGTACAAGTCAGAACACAGGCTTCAATCAAATAACAAGGGCAACAGTAAAGTGTAAATGTAAATGTACTCAAATTATCGTCATTTTTCTCAAATGAAAGAAGTGGTAACCATGTAACATGTAAAACTGTGAATTTATGTACTATGTAAATATCAGATGAAGTGACATTTACGAAATGTTCATCTCCAACAGTTAAAACAGTATCATCTCAACGTCTATGGAGCATTTTATAACGTCCACAACTTTTACACGAAATTTACTCAAATTAACGTAACTATACCAGACACCTCTTGATAATACATCGACAATCATACAAAGATAATAACGTGTAAATAGTATAAAGAGTCGCCAAACAAGGGCGTCGTTCTCATTTCTATGTTGCTCTGCTCTTTTGCTCTTTTCTTTTTTCCATTGTGTTTGTCTCTCTCGGTTGGCTTGATTCATGTTATGCAGCTAATTCTGTGGATTTGAAGAACTGGTTGTAGGAGATCCTTCATACATTGATACTTAATTATTTTCAACTATTATTAGAAATTAGAATACCAAGTGTGTGCGTTTGAATATCTCTCATTTCATGTAGAGGATCTTTTGTTTCCAGTATTATGCTGTGTGAAATAGTGTAAATTGACTTTTATTTCCTTAAAATGTACTGTTAAAGTTCAATCATATTTCATTTATAAACCTGTCCTCCCTTTACAAATTCACAATGTTGTGTGTTTTCTTAAACATGGAACTTTTCTTTTGGTTATTATATTTCATGCGCCATAGTCTTTTGTTTGTGAAATACAAGAGATACTGCAATCATTTTAACATTACAAAGTCTGATAATCAGTTTAATGCAAATTTCTGCAAAGAAATTTACAGTCAGTAACACATTTTACCAAAAGATTTGCTCTCCAAGCCAAAGCTGTGGGCAATTTTCTGCTTTCAGAAGATATTGCATTAACTTTTGTAAAAGTTCCGAATTAATTTAGTCATTTAATGAAAGAAGCTCCAGTTTCTTTTAATATAGCCGCTATTGCTTCTCATTTTAATATAAAAATAGTTCACAACCTGAAATTGTCATTCATATTGTGTACATAATTATTACAATTTCATGTTTGTAATTATCTGTATCTTCTGTTCCGTCTATGAAACACACAACTCGTGCCTGCAATTGAGAAACATCAGGAGAGTGAACCAAGAAAAGGAATAATAAAAACAATATCACAATAAGAAGTCGTAACTGTAAGGTATGGGAAAACAGTGATTATCACGCTAGAAATACGACAGTGTAATGTTGACAGCACAGTGCCTCCCACAGGCTTTGTCTCTATCTCTCTCTCTCTCTTTTCTACTTATTTTTGTAATAGCAGAGTAAGACTACGAACTATAAACTCTACACGAACATAACCTGGTAGAGAACTCAACAACATTTTTCTGCATTTCTTTCTCCCAACATATCCCAAACAAATAGAATCTGCTTATTAACATCGACCACATGTGGTGATCTCATTAAATATATATATGTATTGGTCCACTGGAGCAAGCGACCAGTGATCGAAGTCGCTCCCATGGACCTGTGTATGCAGCTCATCTCCTTGTTGTAGCCCCCTGCAAGTTACTGTGGGAATCAAGTCAGCATGCATAACTGTTTCCAGACTTCTGAGTTCCCATCAACTGTGGTACTGTAGGGAAGCAGCCTACTCACGTTGTAGTAAATTTACATCAGTTTTCAATTGTGTGCCAGCCAGTCTGCTGTAACTAGCTCTGACGTCATAAATGTTGCACAATACTTTAAAAATCAAGCAATGACCTAAAACTTTTCTGGCATGTCAGAAATAATGCTAAATTAATGTGTGTTAAATATCAGTTCGATAACTTAAGTCATTTCCGAAATTTAGACGTTATTCTGTAAAAATCATTGGCGCAACAGAAAAGAGCTAGAGACTTCAAAATTTATATTTAGATTCATCTTTCATAATGATTTAATAAAAACAGTACTTTGGATTTCACAGATTAAGATTTTAGTGGAGATTCATGATTTTGTGGTTTTCATCTCAAAACTGAAGGAAGCAAGATAGATTAAGTAGGCTAGTAAATAAGGGTAGGATGTTTAGATTTAAATAGGTTGGAGGTCCGCTATGACTATGAAGATGTGAAAAGTTTCTTTTGAATACCTATAAAATTATAGCGATAGCGGATCTCAAAAGGGACAGTTCAGAGCTCATCTGCTGCGTGCAGTGCAATTAAATTAATTCTCTCGCCCAAAATATTTAACTTAGCCACGTCAAAATTTTATTATCAATACTTACCTGCGTGCTGAATGCACAGTTAAATTAAGAGCTTCATCGGCCATCAGCAAGAGAAGCTATGAATTATTATGTATCTTAATGTGGTACATTACTAGCCCAGCGGCTAGTCGGGAGAGCCGATTTGATCAGGCGTTCCCTTAGCCGTCCGCACTGCGGCTTTATATATAAGAACGCTGCGCGAGGAAGCAAGGCCCCAGTTCTCTCCAGAGGCTGAATGACACGCCATCTGTGTCGGCAGTCGCGGCGCGTCGGTATCACTGCTACTAACAGCCTCGGATGCCGTATTCAGTTACTCGAGAAGCGCGTAACCATGAAATCATTTCAAGTGATTTTCATTATCTAGCTTCAGTTTGCTTATTGTCGAATTTTCACGTGCCGTCGCGGGACAGACATTCTACCAATAATTTAGCGTGGCGTTTGATGAAATATTTTCATCAAATTATGGCGAGCATTCTTTCTAACATTTAATTCGGACATTTGTAGTTGCATCAGCGCATTAGACTCTGAACTGCTCTGTTAGTTAGGTTGTAGGGATACTTGTGTTTTTTATTTGTGACTTTGAGAATATACTCAACTATTTTGGAAAATCGTTTTTGATTAGAAATCCCAGACAATCTCCTAATTCCTCAGAGTTATAAGCTGCAGCTATAATATTCTTCTCAGATGAAGTGGGCACTAGGAACTCTAATTACAGGCTTCACGTTTTGTTAAATCGCTTTCTGGGTGCCTAAAAAGTAAATAGAGAGCCAGTGTTGAGAACAGCGAAAGACAGCATTAACAACATGCTAATAGCCAGAAACTGATTCAACAAACAAACATTTGTACTGCAATCATATTTTCCAATTCTAACTCGCCGCCCCACAGTACTACACGAATCTGCTGACACATTCAATGATGTATCGGTGTCAGACACTGAAATATTTCCAGACTTCGAGTTTTCACTATATCCTTTGCATGTTGCACTTGTCTCACATAGCTACAAAACAACGATTACTATACTTTCAGCTATGTAGTTCAATTACTTTCATGCTCATCCCATTGGAAATGGATGGATGTACATCGGAAATAGGGAAATTCGTAGGAATAATTTCATTACGTTCATGTATAATACATGTACAAAATCAAACCACACCTGGTTATGTTAGCAACGTAAGCATATGCATATAGAAGAAATGTGGAGAAAATGACCTAAAATGGTTAAAAAATACGAAAATTGAGAGAAAGCACTTATAAACTCTGGGGAGATACGAAAAAATGCGGGAAAATTGGGGGAGTACGTAGGTATCTGTTTACTGCTGCCAAATTCTTGTACAGGGGAACGAGTGTGTAACAGCCCAAGAGATATGTGAAAAAAATCGAAATCGAAGCACTGTGCTCCAGGGAAACAGTGATCACTGTCTACAGTAAGACAGCTCAAATAGACTGTTTAACATGGATGACACAGAAATGTAGAGTAACAAATTTATGTATGTCAGATCACAAGCCCTAGTGTGACCACAAAGTTATCTGTAACCACCTACCATACAGACTTTTATAAAATGTCTGGACATGTGACTACGAAAACCTTTTACGTCCTCCTTAGGTAATGAGTATTGAACTACCAGGTTTGGGGCTGTAATATGCAACTACTGAATGGATCGCATATTTGACTTTGTGCAATACTAAGTGTTTCAAACTCCAACGACCAGTATTTACAATGTGCTTATCTGTGTTATTTACCAATCATAACCATGTGATCCTGGTAGCATTTACTGGTACCTTACAGAAAAGTTACTGAATGGTATTTTTAACAACATTATGCAGTATGTCCACTGAAGTTGTAGGAATACCAACAAGTTGTCTGCCATCATGGATAACTTTCTAGATAGTTGTTCAGGATGTGAGTTAGAGTGCTACCTGCAATCATTAACAGCAAACCTCTCCATACCACAGCCAACAGAGAACTTCGAACGCATGTATGACAATTCATGTCCACCAAACAGATGGAAAACCGATTTCAGCGTCCTCTTTTAGATGAACGAATATGCGCCTGAAATCCGCCATTTCCTGATCAAATTTTGGACATGAATCAAGTCACCATTTCACTTTTTTTGAGGTACTGTAGACCCTGTGTATACATTTGCTTGACAGTTCTGTGTGTATGTGTGTGTATCTTTGTCAGAAAGAGAGAGTGTTCTTATATACAGTTAGTGCAGCATGTCCACCAAACTGATGGAAAACCTATTTAGGACCCCCTCCTTCAAATAAATGAAGATTAATACGACATACATCATTTCCCCGTCATGTTTTGGACATAAATAAAGTCATCAGTTTCATAGTCAGTTCTAAGTCACTGACATTGCTTTGTAAGATACGGCTAATTTAGTGTGTGCATTAGCATGACAGTTATCTTGTTCACAGAGTTAGTGCATGTTGGTGCATAATTTCACATCTCAAATACTGTTGATATGCATTTGTGTATTTCCTCATAAGATGCATTTTACATTGCTGGTGATCATTTTATAGGGCTGATGCAAGCATAGCATAATTTCTGAACTGTAATCGGTTGTGAACGGTGGGCCCTATACAATCTGGAATGCTATATTACGCATGTATCACAAAAAATTTATGTTTTTCTTTGGTGTATAAGGAAGTAGTTTTATCATCACAAAGTCTGTCAATGTAGTAAGTGGGATAGAAAATTTGCAGGGTGGATGAATGTCTGATGTTGGATATATATGTCCTGCATTAGAGCATTGAGAGCATTCCATTCTGCATGACTAACATTTCAGAAACCACATGGTTTTAACATTATAGCATGTTTAAGTGGAGAACTGTACAATCTTATGAGTGCATGTGTTTATGATCTACTATCATTTTTCTCTTACCATTACCTTCTTGGTACTGACTCCTGACACTAGAACAATCGTCCAGAATTGATATCACAGTTGATTTACGTAAAATGTTTCAGACTCCATTCCTCTGGAGTTACATCATGCAAAAACAACACATTTTTTTGTTAACCGTCTGTTACATCACCACAGCACTCTCATATCTACTATACACCGATAAGGGGTGCTCAGCTCCTCGACATACACACATCTGGAGAGATCTTGTGCACTTGGATGGGTGCTGAGAGTAAGACTGATGTGGAACACTCTTCTTGAGCAGCAGTTACATACTCCCTTCAAGCTCACTCTGTTCCTTCATGAGATGTTGAATGTAGTGTGTATAGTACCCTCCTACCTATGGTCAGTTGCAAATTAAATCGGCGACTGTGTTGCAGAGAGGGGTGGTCAAAGACAATGCAGGGAACTCTTTCTGTCTCCGACTTTATCCTACAAGTGTGAGAATACTTTGGGATTTTCATCCACATAGAATAAGATGGCAAATCGTAATTAAATCTTACCAAATTTATGAAGTGTTTCGCCTAAGGAACGTAGTTTTCACACCTTCTCTCCGCTGATAGCAATTTCCTACACTCAGAAACAGTATTTGTCTTGTGATGTGGGCAGTGTAACAGTGTTCATTCAGCCCTCGCAGAGTAATGGCGGGGGCGGTTTTGAAATGATACAGAAATTGAGAACCATGTCATTGACTGACAACATCGTGACAGTGACGTAATGAGACATATTGTTGACAACTCGTCGAGAGTGGTTGTTTGGACCTTGAGTAACTGGATAAAGTGTGTTGGAATTACGGAAAACGTTGTATGGTTGCTAAATTGCTGGAGGATATGTAATCACTGTAGAAGATGAGATTAAATATAGAAGTCGTTTCCTCTGGACAGGTGTTTGGAAACATTGCACAACGCCACAAACTCTTCCAGTTTCCGTATGTTCTAGTATCTTACATATTTTTGTCAGTAAGAAACACCACCTCTGTCTCTTATTCCAACGACCCCATGTATTATGGTAGCAGCGTAATTTACAACATGCGATGTCTAGTTTTTTGTGTAAGAGCTTATGGATCAAAACGAGTTAGTGTTGGATCAAACCTGACATGGACCTCGAAGTTTTGGTAGAAAAACAACATGTATGGCTGTGTACATAACTGTTGTCATACACTGCTTCAATGTCTTACAACAAAAAACAATGTATCAAACTGCTTATGAAACAATAACACAAGAACCCTCTCCTTATGATTGATAGTGTGTAGGCTATGGTCTTCCTCCAGTACAGACTACAAAACGTTACTGAGTTCCATAGAAACGACTTCATCTCTGGCCACCTGGTCCCATGGACCAATACATGTAGGCCTATATTTAATGGTATCAACACATATGGTCGATGTCAACAATCATATGATATTTGTTTCTGATATAATAGGAGAGAGAGAGAGAGAGAGAGTGAGTGAGTGAGAGAGAGAGAGAGAGAGAGAGAGAGAGAGAGATGAGGTAAAATGTTATTAAGCTCTCTACCAGATGACGTTAGTTAAGTTTTTATAGTTTGTAGGTTTACTCTAGTGGATGTTAGCAAAATAACAAGGACAGAGAGAGAGAGAGAGAGAGAGAGAGAGAGAGATACACTGTACCATCAACAATGATTCAGACACCATTACACTGTTGTATTTCTGATGTGGTAATCATCAGAATACGGTAAAAAAATTATGACATATACAGGGAGATATGTGTAGACTGCTAAATTTCTTTGTGCAGTCCATGCATACTCTGCTTGGTTGTGAATTTCCCCCTGTGCATTAGTGCGCAGTTTTTCTCGTTGTGATTGCTCTCCGTCTAGTCAGTGATGGGTGGAGGACTAGACAGCCTTCTAACTAATGGAATAGAGCTCTTGTAATGCGATGAGATTACGAGACAAATAGCAGGTGTCTGTAACTTGGCAGACAACATTTCTTACTCTCAGAATCAGGTGTATCCAAATCCTATTATCAAAGACTGGAGGATTCATAATCTGACGAAACACGTGACAACCTCTCACATACATTTCGAGAAGTTACTGCAATGAGAAAATTAGGGGCCAATACAGAGAGACAATCAAGCAGCAGATGTTCTGTTTTTGTTTTATCGATATATTAGAGACGACTTTCTTCCTTAATTTTTTGTGTGCCTGTAAATGGATGAACTGACATCTTAATATGTATATTAAATTTATGTATACATCTATATTCATACATCACAAGCCATGGTACGGTGAGTGGCTAAGGGTACCCTGTACCGCTACTGCTCATTTCTTTACCCATTCCACTCCCAAAAAGAGTGAGGGAGAAAAAGATGCTCTATATGCCTCCATATCAGCGCTAATTTTTCTTATCTTATCTTTGTGGTCCATATGCAGAACGTATGTTGGCAGCAGTAGAATCCTTCTGTAGTCAGCTTCAGGTGATGATTCTCAGTAGTTTTCCTTGAAAAGAACATCACATTCCCTCCATGGATTTCCATTTCGAAATTACATCTCAGAACGTTTTGGTTTACTAAAGAGGTGAGGGGGAGCATATTGTTGAGCATCCTGGTATTTACTTCAGTGACATTTAAGGTCACATTCCTTTCGAGAAAGATAGGACAACTTTTGCACGTGTGGAATCATCTGCCTGAAACAGTGAATAGTGGGTTATTGGGTAGGAACAGTAGAGCCCTTATACGAGTGTGGGGGTTCACAATCCAGTGGTGGGAGTGACAGCTGTTCACATGCAACCCAGTGGCGGTGTGGTGATGGGGGTAGAGGCGATGCAGGAGTGGTGAGAGGAGTGAAACATCCTGCTGCACCCATACACTGACGGGTCTCAGCATGACTGAGTTAGGTGTGGCATACCTGAATTCTAAGTGACTTACTCCCATCAGCATGACAAGGCAACCAAGAGGCAGACCATAACTAGTGCTGGATATCTTCAACTATTTTACGACAGTTAGCACCCATTTTGGTATCAGAAGAAGTAACTACCTAGACTCTGGGGAGCCTCCAGAGACGACACAGGAGTATCTGTAATGGTTTCCTAAAGAGTGAACTTTGACTGCAGGAAAAAAAATAATCACAGTGCAAAGGGACTCTCACGATCAATTTAACTAATTAGTCAATCAATTTGATATCAATGACATGCTACTGGGAGGGTGGAAGCGAGGACGAGATTACTGCAGATATGATTCGAGAGTTGGATTGGTAATCAGGCGTTTTTTCTTTGTGGTGAAATTTTTTAACGGTATTTCAATCTCCCAACTACACAGGGAGAGAGGAACATATTAAATTTAGCTACAGTACCGAATTTATAAAGTGATATGTAGTATAAACCTGATATTTACGAGTCCTTTGTGCTGCTACCTTGAGAGACTTTGAAGGTAATGTGGCATTTGGTTACTTTAAGAGAGTTCGAATATGAGGAGACATTCTGTGACAGAGGTAGAGACTGCTTCCAACACCCTATCATGATCCAAAAATCAGCTTAGTACTCTAGTCCTGTGAAACAGGATGTGGCAGATATTAAGCTGATAATAACATATTTTTCTACCTGATGAGAGGGTACTTAGGGGAAATATAGTCTGTGCCAGAGTGTTGCAAAAGATTTTCATAACAAGTGGGGTGATGGTGTTGGAAACCACACAACTTATCCAGTTTGTAGAATGATGGTGACCAGAACTACGGTCCGTGGTCCATTGTGATGTGTACCAGGCAGTCAAACCAAGTGGATCATGTAGAAAGAAAATCTTGGCTGGTTTTTCCACAGAAATATACATAATTGGAGTCCTATCAGCCCAACAGGTGTAACTCTCAGTTGCCTTGAGGACATACCAGAACCCTTTTGCTGGCGGCAATAGGCACATAGAGTCAATTTGTACATAGGAAAAATGTTGTGTGGAATCAGATCAATGATCTATTGGCTTTTGCTGCCTGAAGTGCAACACATGCTCTAGTGCATGATCAACAGCCTTTCTTAGTGCTCGGTCAAATGTATCTGTCCTTAACAAGTTTAATTGTGGTTTTAGCTCCAGAATGAGTGTTTTTGTACATCTTGATGAACTCTTGTTCGCGAAAAGCAGCAGCAGCCATGATAAGGTGTGGGAGGTAGTTGAGAGGTACTGCACAACAATTAGGTTTTTGACTTCCTAAAATACAGCTCATTTGAGTGGAATTCTCATGTCTTCACTCACATATTCTCCTCTGTATGCATGCTTACTGCTTATTCTGACCCGAATTTGGCCAATCAGTGGTGCAGAAAATTTCATTGACCTCTAAAGGCAATTGGCCGCCATATTTTCAGCCCCTTTCACATGTCTCATACCTGTGGCAAATTAACTAATAATGATAACTGCCAAAACCACGTCAGGGAAAGATTTCCTTTGGCCTTGTAAAAGTAAAAGTGATGGGCTTGTTGTCTGTATAACCCATAAACAGTGTCACTCAGAAGGTTAAGGTCAGATTACTTGTTACCCAGTGACCAATCTTGTTCATAACAAAAAGCGATGAGCAATTTCATTGACCCACAGATGACAGCAACACCTATGCCACCATCCTCTACTGAGGACACCCTTTCTGCTACACAGTACCTGACACTTGTATGCATATGCATTGTTCATCACATATGCCACAAATTCCCACATATTTTGAATTCTGCTCTATGACAGAAAAGGGGAGGGGGTGGGTTTGGGAAGCGGCCTTGTAGAAGTAGATGTCTCTTGAGATTGACATACAGTATTTGTCAGGCACATTGCATCTCTGTTGTGTGTTAAGAAAACTATCAGCTCACTTTGGTACATGTACACAAACTGTCTCTCTCTTTTGGTACAAGTTAATGGTGGACACATATTTTCAGGTTGTGAATAAATCTTCATTTCTGATTAGCATTCTTATACATGTTATCTTTGCTATGGTTAAAATACCTACAAGTACGGCCAATGACATGTGGTAACATTAAGTATATTACATCTAATAACAGTCTGGTGTATTTAATAATATATTACCATTACCATCACGCACTTGATAAGTAACGGGTGATTCAGATTGATATTTCATTCCAGAATATAGCTAGAGCACATATACGGGTTTGGTGGCTCTTACATTGTGTGCTGATGGAAATTTATTCATGCTGGTCATAGGCAATTGGATGGCAGTATATGGAAGCCAATAAGAATCACTTAATATAATTATGCCCTTCAGTGGGTGAAATGAATTGATTACATTATTTTTAGTGTGTAGAGAGCCAAAATAACTTTTATATGTCTGTTTATTATGAATTTAAGGTTGGTCAGTGATTTTCATAGTTGTTTGATGAATGGAAAAACTAGATGTACTGACACAATGACCTGTAGTGAAGCCTGAGGCCTAGGTTAGGGCTGCAGTTTGACCAGCTGACTGTGAGTTGGCGAAGCCAACAAATTTGAATGGAAGAAAACATATAGTGCTGACAGACTGATCTGCAAAGTACTAGTAGCGTAAGGCCTTGAAACGTTGGAATGTGAACGTTCAGTTGTGAGTTACAAAGCCAATGAAGCTCAAGACCGAAATATAACTGAAACAAAAAACTTATATGTACTATCAAAGAGATAGAGGGGCTGGCCAGTACCTACCTCAGCCCAGTACAGCCCATAGATAACACAAAACAGAACAGAAAATTTACATTCCTAGCTTTCGGAACTTTGTTCCTTCACCAGGGAGGAGAGAGGGGAAAAAAGGGAAGAAGGGAAAGTGGATTTAGTTACTCACAACCCAGGTTATGAAGCAACAGGGAAAGGTAAACAGGGAGGGTAACAAGGATGGAGGCATGGTTGTCAGAGGGACGCCAAAGACATTCTGCTGTTAAGTACTGTGCCACCTTAAAAACCAAAGAGGATGCATACAGAAGTAAAGAGGTATATAGTATAAAGATAAACACAGCTATGTAGGATGAAAAGATGCGTGGATGGCTAAAGAGGAGAGGGAAAAAGAAGACTGAAGACTAAATGGTTAACGTAGGCTCAGTCCAGGGGGATGGCGGGATGAAAGGATGTGTTGGAGTGCAAGTTCCCATCTCCGCAGCTCCGAGGAACTGGTGTTGGGTGGGAGAAGCCAAATGGCACGTACACTGTATCAGGTTCCTAGGTCCCTAGAATTATGGTGGATGGCATGTTCTGCTACAGGGTATTGGGCATCTCCTAGGCAGACAGTTCGTCTGTGCCCGTTCATGTGCTCAGCCAGTTTAATTGTTATCATACCGATGTAAAAGGCTGTCCAGTGCAGGCATGACAGCTGATAAATGACATGTGTTGTTGCACATGTGGCCCTGCCTTGCATTGTGTGTGTTTTACCAGTAGTGGGGCTGGAGTAGGTGGTTGTGGGGGGATGCATGGGGTAGGTTTTGCAGTGGGGTCGGTTACAGGGGTAGGAACTGCTGGGTAGAGAAGGTGCTCTGGGAACATTGTAGGGTTTGACAAGGATGTTACGGATGTTAGGGGGGCGACGAAAGTCAACTCTGGGTGGTGTGGGGAGAATATTGTCAAGGGATGATATCATTTCAAGGTTTGACTTGAGAAAGTCATATCCCTGGCGGAGTAATTTGTTGATGTATTCAAGGCCAGGATAATATTGGGTAACAAGGGGGGTGCTTCTGTGTGGTCTGGGGGTAGGAACATTGTTGTTGGACGGTGAGGAATGTATTGCTCGGGAGATCTGTTTGTGGACAAGGTCTGCAGAATAGTTGCGGGAGAGGAAAGCATTGGTCAGGTTATTGGTGTAATTGTTGAGGGATTCATCACTGGAGCAGATACGTTTACTACGAATACCTAGGCTGTAGGGAAGGGAGCGTTTGATGTCGAATGGATGGCAGCAATCAAAGTGAACCCACAAACAAATAACAGTACACTCACGGCTTAAGGCCCTAATGACAACAAATTTAAACTCTTTCTCGGCAACAACCCAGAACACCGCAACATCGCCCCAAAGATAGTACCACCGTTACTAGATATTGATAACCGCTGCTGCTGCCACTATCGGACAGACGATGCCTACAAACAGGGAGGCGCCAGTGAAGACAGAAGAAGACGACAACCATAACTATACCAAGTAAATGATGCCAACCTACCAATGGCACCAATGCGAGCTGTAGCATGGCACAAAGGTTATTTTTACTATTGTGGTCATTGGGTCTTTATCTGCTGTGCAGTTATTCATAGTATTTCAACCATTCATTAGAACTGCTACAAAATATTGTCACATTAGTAAAATACTAGGTTACTCGATCTTGTGCACCTTTTGAGGCGTCACTATTACTCTTCCCTCTCCTACAGTTAGGTATCTCTCAGGATTTACTGTTGGATCACAATATTCACTTCAACAAATATGCAAATATTTTATGAGTGAGCATTTCTCTGCTACAATTAGCTATTTTGGATTGCCCAGATGTTCCTTAATAAGAACTGCCAGTGATAAACGGTAATGCTGGAGGCAGAATCTTGAACTACACAAGTGTAACACCTAAACTTCATACACGAAAGTTTTTATGTTGTCTGTGTGTGATGGTAACACTGTTTACATTGGTAGCAACGTTTGGTGAGCATTTTTCCCATTCTTCCTGGCTTTGTCCTGTTTATGCCATAATGAGTGAAAAATCAGGTGTGTTTGTTTGATTTCAGAGCTCTCCTGTAGAATTAGTTTGTTAGTTATTAGTTCCAGAGGGAAAATATGATGGAATTTCCAGAATGAGATTTTCACTCTGCAGCGGAGTGTGCGCTGATATGAAACTTCCTGGCAGATTAAAACTGTGTGCCCGACCGAGACTCGAACTCGGGACCTTTGCCTTTCACGGGCAAGTGCTCTACCAGCTGAGCTACCGAAGCACGACTCACGCCCGGTACTCACAGCTTTACTTCTGCCAGTACCTCGTCTCCTACCTTCCAAACTTTACAGAAGCTCTCCTGTTCGAGTCTCGGTCGGGCACACAGTTTTAATCTGCCAGGAAGTTTCATGATGGAATTTGTTCCATGGAAAATTCAGTCTCTCGCTTGTTTGTATAATAATATTCTTCTGAAAGACTGTAGCTTTGAAATCAAATTTTAACGTTTTATTTCTCTTTTCTGTTTCCTTCATTTTCTATGGACGCTGAGTGGAAACTTTTTTTTTAATTTTCGTCAAGCTGAAGATTAAGGAAAGTCTGATATATGTAGAATACACAATATACTAGAATATGTTTGTGATCCTCTGTAAGTAGCCTTGATTCTTCATGCTTTCCTAAGTGATAAACCATTCAAATCAGTCACTTTCACTGTACTTTTCTCGCCAGTGACAATAATCGTGATTCACATTCGCCATTGGGTATCTGCTTGTATTTTGGAATATCAACTAACATCAGGTAATGAATCAGATGAAGAGCCACAAAAATGAGCAAATGTTATTTTAAAGCAATTTAAGCCAACTGATGGTGACAAAGCTCAGAGCTATTGTAGACAGCCAATGAAGATGCCATTACTGATGTGCACCCCCTTAAAGAACAGAATTTAGAGATATAGGAAAACATATTCAAGTACAAGCAACACCATAAAAATATATAATCATTGAGAACACGTGGATATAAATGTTTTCAAAATCAGATACCAGTGCAAAGAATCCTACATCTCATCCAGGGAAATCCTTGTTCCAGGAGTTTTCATGAAAGATCGATGTTGAGACAACTGCAGAAGAAAATGTCATTAGAAGTTTATTCATGCAGAAAGGCTGAACATTATTTAAAGATATTACCAATTAGAGATATATGAGAGAAGAAGAGGCTTTATTTACAGTAATTCAGGTGAGATCTTTAAAAAAACTAGCACATGGACGAACTAAAAAGGGAACTTCCCTGTTATGTTCTACTTGCTATGAAGAACAGAAAGAATCCAAGTCTGTAAGACCATGTTTCTGAGTAAACTTGGAATCTGTTAAGGTGTTATGGTTACAGTGATGAAGAGAAGAGCATTTGAAAACACAAGTGAAGTAGGCAGAAGGACCATCAGCTAAGGAAAGATAGTTCACCAGAACTTAGTGATGGTGTGGGATATCACATTGAAAGTTTTTCGGTGGCTCAATCTTACTACTTCCACTCTGAAAAAAAAAAAATTCCTAAGATTGTCACTTACCATCACACTCATGTGCTCCCTGTACAAATCTGTGCATACAGACCATATTTACAGGGAGATAGTTTCAGAGGATTATAGTCTCAGTCTTCATCATCCCAAAAAAAGATCAATGACGTCTATACATAGCCTAGAGTGCCGCAGGGGTCAATAAAGATGCATTTACCCCTAATTATAATGCTTACCTTTTAGAAAAAGACAGAACTAGAGAAGAAACAAAACTTATAAAGGACTTTTGTAAGCTGCAACTTCTGTTTTCAGTAACTTTTGTTGACAACAACTGACCCCATAAAAAATGCTTTGTTTTATAAGCAGCGACTGAATTTTTTAGTTTTGCAGACAATGGCATGAAGTCAACACAAGAAGACTCTTTCACGTGCTCGGAAATAGAGGGAAAACGAGGAAGACGTGAGATAGCAAGCTGTTTGTATTGATTTTGAAGTCTCTACCTGCTATGATGAAGCTCATTTTAGCGATTGTTGTACAGGACAGAACCTAAACAAATCTGTTGTTGCGATGTGCTCCATCCACTATTCAGGAAATATCTAACCTAGAATTAATCAAACACTGGAAAATCTAACCTAGAGTACATTGACTTGAAATTCATGTTTATTCATCACAGTGCAATGGAATGCATCTCATTGCATTTGGTAGTCACTAAAGAATTTTAAAAAAGTTGGTAAAAGTGAACTGGCCTGCTGACTGGAATACTATTGCTGAATATGCGAGAAAAAGGGGGTGACAAACCTTATATTGTTCGTAAAAGAACCAATGAGAAGATTATCAGTTGGCAGTATCATCGGATTCGCTGTGTTGCTGTTACGAAAGATGTTAACAAGAAACCAGTCAGTTGGCTAAACCGAGTGAGGTGACCATAGAGATTTAGGTTTTCCTTGATTTCCCTAAATCGCTCCATGCAAAAGCCGGGACATTTCATTTTAAACGGCACGGCCGATTTGCTTCCCCGTTCTTAACACAGTCCGAGCTTGTGCACTGACTCTAATGACCTGGATGTCGATGGTACGTTAAATCTAATCTTCCTTCCTTCTTCGGATGAGAATGTCATAACACAGCGTCCATTTGTTATGTGATTTAAAGAAAACTTTGACGGAGAGTTTAGAGCTCATAACTGTAACAAGAAGACAAAAAAAAAATCAACAAGCTATCACTGTCAAGCACCTTGTACATGCCGGTACTGCATGCAACAAAGGAAAATTAAAACGATGTGATGACCCTGTTCACATCAGTGCTTCCCACACAGTAGAGTGAAGATTTAAAGTTCCAAGAAATTTTCAAACGCATTCCTTCGGTAACAGTTATTTAAAATTACCTAGTTGTTGTACTAAAATTGTGACAAGGATTTACCAAAGGGATAGAATATCCTATGGATTTTAATTTTCGCATTTTATCTTTTCATTTATTCCATACTGCTTATTTCATAGCGCACGGCACAGTGCTTTGTCTTGTTGCAAGCTCTTTGGTTTAGTTCGTTGCTGTGTGTAATCAGCTAAAATGTTGTTTTTCGAAAATTTGTGTGTGACATTCTCCAGGTAATTTATAAACTGTAAACAAGAATACGTGAAAAAAATGTTTTGGGGAGTAAATGAACACAGTTCTTCACTTCTGTTATAACAGTTGAGTTTGATGAGTGGATTATCCGCGAATATGTTGTGATGACGCTGTGGTAGCCATTTTTGAAGTTGCTGTCTCTTTTAAAAATTTTTATTGGGTACATTTACATGTCTTTAATTGTGATCACATCACCTGCAGTGTGCTTGGTGAAACTTTCAGACGGTGTGTGAATGTTGTAATTTTTTAGGTTATGTTCATCGCAACCAAATACCTGAGTTAATAGTGATTGCTGTTTTTGGTCTGTTCGGTAAAATCGCTTCATGCATCTTCGCAAAAGAAACGGCTGAGATTGTGACCTGTTGTTAGGGGCAGTTAGTCTTTGCAGTGATCTCCGTAATATACTTCGGGACTGACGAGAAAAGGCGGACAGTGAAGTTCAAACATTCACCATGTCAATACCGTTATGGTGAATTACTTACATGCAATTATCTTCACAAACATAATTTGCTGTTATCTGATGTAGACATAGCGGCTCCAGATGGTAGGGCTAACGTAAGCATTTCTTCAAGTGCCCACAGCTACTACATCATTTCATGGTTTGAGTATGTTCACATGCAAGGAAAGGCTGTAGAAGATATTAAGTCTGTTGCATTGTGCTAATTTTCACTGTGCTTTGATTATTCGTGTCGTTAGTATTCGTCTAATCATGTGTAAATACCAGTTTGTTGTAGTGTGTGGCTTTTAATGGAGTTCTGTATAAGAATACTGTAACATTATTTAGGAACTGGCGAAATACGAGGCACAAATTAACTGTAATTTCTCTAACAAAAAGCATTACATGTCATCAGAACTCGGAGCATTCGTCATAGTTACAGTTAGTAGAAAGATGTTTATGGAAATCAGTGTTGCAAGAAAAAGCTCACCAGTGTTTAATCTTGATGCTAATCAAGAATAAGAATTTCCACATTGCAGTGTGCAATCTACAGTACAGGTATATGGTTTCCTTTAATAGCAGGTAAAGATTCCAAAATGATGATGTTTACTGTGAATTTAGTGTACAACTGTAAATGAATACAGATAAAGAAAGTTTCAGTAGTACCTATGTTGAAATTGCATATTCACTGATAAGTAAACAATCCATACGTCTGGATTTTCTTCATGTACCTATCAGACTGTAAATAACACAACGAACAAAGTGTAGAATGAAATATTTGGTGTTATTAAGTAATATCACTGCAATCTATGGATTGCTTTGATTGTTCGTAATGCTGAAGTTAGTGCATGCTCGAAAAAAAAAACATATTTTTTCATAGTGTTCACAATAGGACAGTATCTATAAAATGTTACAAAGGAGCAGTAGCTACTGTAACTTCTCCGTTTCAAGTGCATGTGATTTTATGATTGTTCTCACCCTTCATGACCAGAGAAATGTAAATGAATTTATATCACTGAACACTCTTTTCCTCAGCCACTTTGAATCAGTTTCCTGTGTAATCACCCATTTACTACACCCAGTAGATGAGTGAAAATACTGCCTTTGAGCTACACCTCATAGTAACAATGGAAACAGTGTACAGCTGTTCTTATCTGATTGCTTTTTTTTTCAGATTGTAGAACTGAAGCCATGTTCCAGGAACCAACTATGTGGATAAAAAAAGAGGAAACAGATGAAGTACAAACTGAGTTATGCTCCATGGTAAGTGGGTTATTTGTATTTCTTATAAGTGTTTCATTTTTTTCTGTGTGCAGTATCATGTGTGAATACATACAACTGATGTCATATTGCTGGAAACATGAGTAATACTGTTTACTAAAAAGCTGATGAACTCTCAGTCTTAAATATAACGTTTCGCACAGTGCATTGAAATTAGCCTTGTATTAAACCTCACATAGAACTGAGCAAGAGTTTCAATGTAATGTTCAGTAAACATGGAAACCTTCAATGCACAACCCAATTATACTGATGTTGTTGCCATAAAGTGGGTATATTCTGTTGTGATACACGTCTTGTAAATGACAACCTTAATGTGCAACTTAAGAATAACTGTGGTCATACTGAATGTTAGCAGTGCCATTAAATGTATAAATAGTATGGGTGCAGGTAATGCATGTGTCGTGTTAATGCAGTGTATCATGCTATGGATTGAGAGTTGTAATTTATTTATTGATGATGTAAAATAAATTAATTGTAAATAATGTTGAAGTGACATTCACATGGACAATAATCTGAGAAGTACATTTGGAGTACTATTAACATCAGGTGTTGACTTTGAATATGTGAATAAAGTGTAAGTAGAACTGTCAGCAGTAAATATAAATTTCAGACAGGTGCAGAATGAATATGTATTTCGGCAACAAAGTTTTGATGAAGCCATGGAGGTAAATACTGACAGGTTTGTTCATAACCACTTTCTGCATTTGCTGCACATTGTTACACATATTGTTTGTAAAATTACCAGGATATGCATGCAACCATTTGTTGGGTCTTCAGCTTCAGCAGGCAAACAGATTCACTTCGTGCCACTAGTATTTTTATTCTGACAATCAGAACTGAGGATCCTGACACAATCACGCAAACTACTTGTAACTATCTGTTTGATACCCATTTTGGGTGCAACTGCAGAAGTTCTGTGATAGCATTAATGCAGCATTTGCATTTGAATGTATGTGAGTGCTTCATTATAGTTTATACAAACTATGTGAACAGCTTGCAATTCATTTGACAGGCAGTATCACAACAGTAACCCTAAACCATCACTGTGAGGAAATGATAGGAAAGTAAATATACTAAATTTTATTAAACACAGCAAAAGAGTGGTTAGACTCAACATAGTTCAAGCTTTGGCTTTGACCCCTGATGTAATGATGGTTTGGCATATAGAATATGTATGCACAACACATAGTGTGTGAATGAAAAGCAGTTTGAACAGTCATTGACCTTGCACCTGAATGTGAGAACTATTCAGAAGCTACTTGGTTAAAATGTGGTGATAGATCCCAACCCCTCTTGAAATATATGTAGTGGTGAGAGACTGATCCATATTGTAATTCAAGGCTCTGCCTAGGTTGAAAGGTGGCAGTGTGGCTGTGAGCTGACAAAGCCAAGAAATATGAAAACCAAATAAAGGATCTGGTAACAAATTGACCAGTAGCACAGCCTAATGTTTACCAAAAAAATCCAAATGGTACCCAGAATGTAACTTATACATGCAAGAAGTCTTCTCTTACGTTATGTACTATGTTAGTTGAATTTCCCTATGACCTTAAGAGATGCATGTAGACATTATATCAATTGAAAGCTACCTTCTTTGTCAAATTAATTAAAACTTCATTTTTATTGGTGTATATTTTGGGCATGAGGACTTGCTAGAAAGTAATGGCTCAAAATTTTTATTTGAAATTTATTGAAGCATTTTAGTTGAAACAAACTTTACTAACATTTTACATTTTTGTTCTTCATGTTTATATATTTACTTCAAACATAGTCACCATGGCACTGAACACCTTTCTCCTAATGACACACACGCGGTTGTTGGTGTCATCACTGTAGAGTCGTTGACTTTGTTGGCAGAACCCCAGCATCACCTCTGCTCACACCAATTCATCACTATCATTCTTGAAGGTGTTCTTAAGTTTTGGAAACAGCTGAAAATTCATTGGGTCAAGCCAGGACATTATGGACGATGATCGATAATAATGAATCAAAGATATCAGACTGTTGCAAGTGCAAAAACACTTGTGTATGGTCTGGCATTGTCATGCTGAAGGAAAGGGTGCTCCATGTGTGTATGAACTATTTGAAATGTGCCCTGTTTACTGAGGGTTTTCTCATGGACCAACATGGTTAAGTAACACACACCCATGTTACATGCTGCAGTTCAGAACTCACCAGCAGGAGGGTGCTGACTATTGTGTCAGCAAAGTGGGAAAGATCGACAGAGTAATACGCATGACAAGTCATACTTCACTGATATTAAGAACAGAATAAAAATTTTGGAGGCATTGTTTTCCAGTACACACTTGTAATAAATTGATGCATTTGACAGTTGCTTTGAATGTTGTGAAATGGTTCCCTTGGCATTGCACAGCATTCGTTTGGAAGTGATAATACTGTATCCTTATACACATCAGCCAATACATTATGATCACCAATCTGCTATCGATATAAACTCATCGGAGGCCATAGCACATCACCTTGTCTGCTAGTCAGACACACACACACACGGTGCATGAAGTGTCAGTGAGCGTGCTGTACATGTGTAAAATGGGGAATGCACACGATCTGAATTTGACTGAGAGCAGATTCTGGTGGCCGGAAGGCTTGGCATGAGCATTTTGGAAACTGCGCAACTTGTTGGGTGTTTGAGGAGTGCTGTGGCAGTTGTCTTCAACACATGGCGAAACAAAGGTGAAACCATGTCCAGACATTGTGAGATTGGGCAAGCACCCCTCATGACAGATGGTAGACATCATAGGCTGGGCAGACTGGTAAAGCAAGACAGTCAACAAACTGTGGTGAACTAACATCAGACTTCAATGCAGGGCAGAGTAAAAGTGCGTCTGAATGCATAATGCTCCAAACACTCCTACTGATGGGTCTGTGCATCTGATGGCCCATGAATGTGCCAGTGTTAACGCCACAACATCGACAATTACAACTGAAATAGGCATGTAACTATTGACACTGGATGTTCGGCACAGTGGCAGAGCATTGCCTGGTGTGATGAATCCTGATACCTTCTTCATCATGCCTTTGGGAGGGTGCATTTCTGTCTCTCACAATGGGAACAGCTTCTTGTCTTGTGTACTGCCAGGGCCTCCATTATACTCTTGGAAACGTCCGTGTGGCCATCCATGGGTCCAGTGGAGCTTGTGTGAGACAGTAGCTCAGAAAAGGAGTATTGTAAACTGGTTGCAAACCACATCCACCCCTTCTGCTGTTGTGATCTTCAGTCTCAAGGCTGGTTTGATGCAGCTCTCCATGCTACTCTATCCTGTGCAAGTTTCTTTATCTCCAAGTAACTACTGCAACCTACATCCTCCTGTATCTGTTTAGTCCATTCATGACTTGGTCTCCCCCTATGATTTTTACCCTCCGCACTTCCCTCCAGTACTAAATTGATGGTCTCTTGATGCCTCAGAACACGTTATACCTACTGATCCCTTCTTCTAGTCAAGTAGTGCCACAAATTCCTCTTCTCCCCAATTCTATTCAGTACCTCTTCATGAGTTACATGATCTACCTATCTAATCGTGAGCATTCTCCTGTAGCACCAAATTTTGAAAGCTTCTATTTTCTTCATGTCTAAACTGTTTATTGTCCATGTTTCACATCCATACATGGCTGCACTCAATACAAATACTTTCAGAAAATACTTCCTTACACTTAAACCTATGCTAGATGTTAACAAATTTCCCTCCTTCAGAAACGCTTTCCATGCCATTGCCAGTCTACATTTTATATTCTCTGCTCCCCAAATAGCAAAACTCATCTACTACTTTAAGTGTCTCATTTCCTAATCTAATTCCCTTGGCATCACCCGACTTAATTCGACTATGTTCCATTATCCTCATTTTGCTTTTGTTGTTGTTCATCTTATATCCTCCTTTCAAGACACTGTCCATTCCGTTCAACTGCTCCTCCAAGTCCTTTGCTGTCTCTGACAAAATTACGATGTCATTGACAAACCTCAAAGTTTTTATTTCTTCTCCATGGATTTTAATGCTTCCTGCGAATTTTTCTTTTGTTTCGTTTGCTGCTTGCTCAATATACAGATTGAACATCATCAGGGATAGGCTACATCCCTGTCTCACTCCCTTCCCAACCACTGCTTCCCTTTCATGCCCCTTGACTCTTATAAATGCCATCTGGTGTCTGTACAAATTGTAAATAGTTTTCCGCTCCCTTTATTTGATGACTGCCACCTTCAGAATTTGAACGAGAGTATTCCAGTCAAGATTGTCAAAAGCTTTCTCTAAGTCTACAAATGCTACAAATGTAGGTTTGCCTTTCCTTAATCCATCTTGTAAGATATTGCCTCACATGTTCCAACATTTCTACGGAATCCAAACTAATCTTCCCAGAGGTCGGCTTCTACCAGTCTCTCCTTTCATCTGTAAAGAGTTCATGTTAGTATTTTGCACCCATGACTTATTAAACTGATAGTTCGGTAATTCTCACATCTGTCAAGGCTTTCTTTCTTTGTGATTGCAATTATTATATTCTTCTTGAAGTCTAAGGGTATTTTGCCTGTCACATACCTCTTGCTTACCAGATGATAGAGTTTTGTCAAGGGTGGCTCTTCCAAGGCTATCAGTAGTCTTAATGGGTGTTGTCTACTCCCAGGGCCTTGGTTCGACATAGGTCTTTCAGTGATCTATCAAATTCTTTTCCAGTATCATATCTCCAATTTCATCTTCATCTACATCCTATTCCATTTCAGTAATATTGCTTGCAAGTACATTGCCCTTGTATAGACCCTCTATATACTGCTTCCACCTTTTTGCCTTCCCTTCTTTTCTTGGAACTGGTTTTCCATCTGAGCTTTTGATATTCTTACAGGTGGTTCTTTTTTCTCCAAAGGCTTCTTCAGTATTCCAGTAGGCAGTATCTATCTCACTCCTAGTCATATATGCCTCTACATCCTTAAATTTGTCCAGTAGCCATTCCCGCTTAGCCATTTTGCACTTTCTGTCGATCTTATTTTTGAGATGTTTGTATTCCGTTTTGCCTGCTTCATTTACTGCTTTTTTATATTTTCTCCTTTCATCAATTAAATTCAATATTTCTTCTGTTACCCAATAATTTCTATTAGTCCTCGGCTTTTAACCTAGTTGATCCTCTGCTGCTTTCAGTGTTTCATCTCTCAAAGCTACCCATCCGTCTTCTACTGTATCTATTTCCCCTCTTCTTGGCAATCGATCCCTGTTGCTCTCTCAAACGCCCTACAACCTCTGCTTCTTTCAGATTATCCAGAGCTCATCTCCTTAAATTTCTACTGTAGCATTGATGATATGCAAAATTCTACCAGGCGGCTTCCTCTTTCATTCCTTGCCCACATTCCATATTCACCTACTACATTTCCTTCTCTTCCTTTTCCTAGTATCAAATTCCACTCCTGCATGACTATTAAATTTTCATCTCCCTTCACTATCTGAATAATTTATTTCATCTCATCCTTTGTTTTTTTAATATCTTCTTCATCTGTGGAGCTAGTTGGCATATAAACTTGTACTATTGTGGTAGGTGTGGGCTTCGTGTGTATCTTGGCTACAACAATGCATTCACTATGCTGTTTGTAGTAGTTTACCTGCACTCCTATTTTTATTCATTTTTAAACCTACTCCTCCATTACCCCTGTTTGATTTTGTATTTGTAATCCTGTATTCATATGACCAGAAGTCTTGTTCCTCCTGCCACCGAACTTCACTAATTCCCACTGTATCTTATTTAACCCATCCATTTCCCTTTTTAAATTTTCTAACCTACCTGCCCAATTAAGGGATCTGGCATTCCATGTTCCAGTATGTAGAACACCAGTTTCCTTTCCCCTGATAATGACATTGTCCTGAGCTACTCCTGCCTGGAGATCTAAATGGGGGACTACTGTATGTGTGGAATATTTTACCCAAGAGGATGCCATCTTCATTTAACCACACAGTAAACCTGTATACCCTCAGGAAAAAGTACGGCTATAGTTTGCCCTTGCTTTCATCTGTTCGCAGTACCAGCACAGCAAGGGTGTTTTGGTTAATGTTACAGTGGCAGATCAGTCATTTATCCTGACTGTTGCCCCTGCAACTACTGAAAAGACTGTTGCCCCTCTTCAGGGACCACATGTTTGTTTGGCCCCTCAGCAGATACCCCTCCATTGGGGTTGCACCAACAGAATGGCTAACTATATCGCTGAGGCACACAAGCCTCCCTACCAGTGGCAAGGTCCATGGTTCATATTAGGTCCACCCCTTCATGACAAGCGTATTTCCCACTGGCAGTGGCATTTTTCATGAAAACAATGCACCATTTCCCATGGCCATGAGTGTGATAGAATGGTTTGAGGAACACAGTGGTGAGTTCCAATTGATGTGATGGCCACCCAACTCACCGACTGTGAACCTGGTTGAAGACATCTGGGATATGATTTAACATAACGTCAGAGATCATCCCCCCCCCCCTTTCAGAATTTATGGGAATGAGGTGACCTGAGTGTATAAATATGGTGGCAACTTCCTCCAGTGATCTCCCAAGGCCTCATGGCTTCTGTGTCACCATGTCTCCCTGCTGTTATCTGTGCCAGAGGTGGACAATACTAGCTTTCAAATGAGTGATAATAATGTATGGGCTGATCAGACTATGGCAGTTACCATTATTGAAAGAAGATTGTTTTATTGTAGTGCTGGTGATAATGAAACTGGCACATAAAGTTCGACCAGACGCCACGTGCTGCCCATGAGCCCTGCATAGCTCACCCTCTAGTCCAGCTTCAAGACACCAGCTTCTCGTGAGATCCACTGCTGTTCCTCTACACCCATTGTGGCTCCACAATGCCCACTGGCATCATGAGCTCCAAGCTGTGAGAAGTGTCATCTGCCAGGCACATGGGGCTGGAATTCAAAGAGGGAGCCCACTATGGCTCAACCTCCCCCACCAAACCAAATTCCCCCTTCCTCATCATTCAGGAGCCCTTTACATCTGACTCTCCTTGGCCTGTGTAATGTGCATGCATAAGGCTTTACTGGTGCATAAATTCAGAACCAGGAGCTTTGCCAGGCTCACCACCCTGACAGTCTCATAGGGTACCAAGAACTGAGGAGCTAGCTTGCTGGCACCCTAACTCCCCTTTTTGAGCAATATGAGGGTTTCAAACTAACACACTGTCCCCAACCGTTGCACTCAACCATTTAGTCTCTGATTGTAGCAGATTGCTAGCCTGTAATGTGCAATTTTGGTATTATGCCTAGCCTGGCTCCAGTTGTGCTGTGTTACTGCTAGGGTGACTTGTTCTGGAAGCAAATCATTGATTGACCACAGGTTGACAAGAGGAGAATTGATTGGATGTTCTAGCACAAGGGATACTGGAGCAGCCTCCAGAGACTTGAGTTGTGCAGTGTTAAAGACAAAATTGAGACATAGTTGTGACATGTACCACTTCATCTGAGCCTTGTTGTGGAACATAAGCACAGCCTTCAACTTGCAGTTCACCTGGTCAGCAAAGTATGCTGGTAATAAAGATTTGTGGTCACATCCTTAATTTCATTGTCAAAGCAGAATGTCATGAATAGCTGGGAAACAAAAGCTAACAAGCATCCTGGGTGGCTTGTAAACAGAAAAAAATTATAACACATGCTGGATAGCTACCAGGATGGTCACTCCTCTGTTCGGAATGAGTCAAAAAATGAGAAAACTCATCCATGATAACTAATAGGTGACTAATACCCCCACACACATGAGGAAGCAGATCTACATAATCAATAAGAAATTAATGCATCAGGTATTCCTAATGGGCAGACTCTAAAAGCCCGTTGAGGGGATTTGGGTTGATCTCAGCTCTCTTATGGCTCTCACACTCCTCCACCAACCACTGGACATCCTTCTACAGGGGAGACCAGGTGATGTATTGTCTGATCTTGACAACAGTTTTATAAATGCCCAAATGACCACCTAAGAGGATGTTATGGAAATAATGAGCCAAAACCTAACTAAGAGCTTACTTGTCAGTCTCTAAACAAAATTCCTGGTGTTCCAAATACATTCTGAATTTCTCAAGGGCAAACAAAACTGTCAAGGCTTCTCATTCATACATAGAATGTTCCATCCCCACAGATGAAAGTTTCCAAGATGCATAGGCTATAGGGCATCAACGTGCAACACATCCCCTCCAATTCTGTTTCTGCAGGAGGACAGCTGCCACTTTCTACTCCAGAAGAGTTAGGTGTCTGTCTGCAAGAAGAGCAGGAGCACAAAATTGGGTATGGCTAATACTAGTGGGTTGTTAAGTGCCACCTTAATGACTTAAGGAGATTCCGTATGACTTTCATCCCATTTGAAATTTCTGAAATTGTAAGGCATCCCAGTAATTTAGTAAAATTGGGCACAAAATTTCGAGAAAAAAAAATTGTCATGCCTATGAATCGTGCCACACCTTTCTTATTTCTAGGAGCAGGAAATTTTCGCAGATCACTAGTATGCTCCTGGTCAATTGTAATGCAATCAGTGGAACTAAGGTGTCCTAAGAGTGAAACCTATGTGCCAGTGTCATTTTAGATGGTTTCACAGAAAGCCCCACATCCCTCTGGTAAACCAGGACTGCCTCAAGATGTTGCAGGTGTTCAGACAGACTAGAACTGTAAATAACCATGCCATCTAGCTAATTATACACACACTTGAACGCAAAATCACCGATAACACAATCTACAAGGCAAGACATAATGGCAACTCCCATTGACAAGCCAAAGGACGCCCTGTTATAATCGTAGAGGTTCCAATCTATACAGAATGCAGTAGTATGCTTGGAATCCTCTGTTAACATGATATGATAATATGCGACATTGAGATCCAGGACAGTAAAATACTGAGCCCGACTGAACAAAGTAAAAGAATTATGCAGATTGGGAAGTGGCACAGATTCCAAAACTACCTTCTCATTAACTGCATGATAACCCACTACTGGATGAAACACCCCACTGCTGCCCATAGACACTGAGAATATGGGAGAAGCATAGGCTGAGGTTGAGGGCCCGATGACTCCATCGAACAACATATTATTAATCAAAGCACATATATATTTCGTCTTTGATGTAGAAAGCCTGTTAAGATCCTGTCTCTGGAATGTCATTTGTAAAGTGAATCTTGTGCTGGATTTTATTGGTCACGTTCAATCTGTTATTTAACATCTGTAGTAACCAATCAAGAACTTCCAGAACCTGCTTCACCTCTACTGGACCAAGGTGACTGAGCTCAAATGGCGAACATTGTGGTAACACATTATGAATTTCTGTGGCAACCTGACAGGAGCACAACGTGAATTTTTCAGCTCGGTTAAATTTAGAATAAACAACCCTGCCTGAAATGAACAAATAATTATTTGGAAACAGATGGCTCTTTAAGACAACACAGGAGCATAACTCATCTCAAAGGTTAAAACTGAATAGCTATACTGGAAGACAGAGGAATTTATAGCTGCCTTGGGACCGATAGAAAAAGGAAATTTTTAAAATACACTTTCAGGTGCATCTAGATAATTTAATAAAGTAAACAGGTGCACTGATTTCTAGAGCTGCCTTCAGGCAGACAGAGCAAGTCTATTTAAATCTTGCCCCCCATGAGCAGTTAAGTAATTAATAGAGAATGAGTATGCACAGATTGATATAACTAGCTTCAGACAGAGAGAAAATTCTATTAAGGTATACTGCCGAAAATGCGTAAGTGATTCAGTAAGTGGATGTGCATGCATGGCAGCTCAAGAATGCCAATTTAAAAGGAAAACCACTAATTAGGACTCAGAACCAACTTTTGGCAGTAAATTAATAAAAGGTGAGAAAAGGTCACCTCATGACAACTTTAAAATAACAAACAGTTGAACAATTAGATCTAGTAAGCAGTAACTAGCCCTGAGACAGAATAAATTTCTTTCACTCTCCAGCTCACAAAAGGCCAGTGAATGAACACACACAAAAACGTTCAGAGCTCAGTAACACTTGACGGTTTTATGCACTTTCACTTGTTCCAGCCCGTGAGCCTTAAATGTGTCAGTTCCTTACCAGCAGGCTGTATTTTCACAAGTCTGAATGACATCTCAATATGAAATGTGTGATTAACATAGAGCTGGGCTTCTAAACAGTGCTCAATGGTATGTACAAGAAGAGCACTCGACCCCACAAACCCCCAAGCATCAAAATGTACAAAATTTTAGTACAAATTTCAAACAGTAATTTACATAACTGGAGTGAAGGCAGCCCATCAGTAGCTGGCAGTGGTGCATTCTATGAGGCTGATGTACAGAGGCAATGTTAACAGCCAAGGTAGATGAGCAAGCCCTGAGTCCAGGTCCAAAACAATCAAAATGTGCCACAACAGCAGGAAACTGGAGCAGACTAAGGGAGCATCTAAATTCCACTGTCATTCTCACTTAATACAACAACATGACCACAGTTGTTGTGCAGATCAATGGACTCGTCAGATGATTCTCATCAAAAACTTGGTCTAGGGCTAATTGTGGTCACACTTAAAACAGTGTTTGGGATTACCAAATCATCAAATCCACTGCTGAACATGGGGAATTGAATAGCTTGTCTGGTTGCTAGGCATTACCCTAACTCCTTCCAAGGCAACACCACAAGCTATTAAGTCACGCAACACAACCCAAATCAGGCAGTTTTTCAGATGAGAAAGCTCCTTGCGTAATGTGACTTCCACAGAGAAGAACCAACAGAAAATACAGATAGCCAAGACCACACCAATGTTCCGTCTTTTGTTAACACCTGTGCCTGCAACTATTAATGGTACAGAACTTTTAAAGGGATATCAGTCATTCCATTCTGTCAATTTTGGCTTAATGGCAAACGCTGTCTACGTACCCTGCTTGTCTCTACCATGCCCCATGGCGCCACAAGCTCCAAGCAAAAGCTGTGACATACACCAAGTGCAGGGTGGGAATTCAAAGAGGTAGCCTGCCATGGCTCAGGTAGTAATAATAATAAAATCATTACTATCATTACTTGTACTAGTATATTATTATTATTGTAGGCAGTTAATTAATACAATGATCAATTAATAAGATGTTGATGTATTCTTTCTTTCTTCTGCCCGGCATCTCTCTTCAAGGCATCCTCTTTGCATACACCATGTTACTTCATTATTTTGTCGATACACTCTTTCTTAAAGTTAAGTGGTCTACTTTTTCTATCAGTAAGGTGATTTCCAATCAAAAATTATTCTTCGGCTGCTAATTATCTAACATTCTCAACAGATGCAGATGTCAGTTTAATGATTTTCTTCCTATGCTATCACTGTTCCATTTGTTCTCATTCCAGCACTTCAACATTATGGGTTTTTCAGTCTTGATATGCTGGTGCTGCTCCATAACTAATCTTTACAGAACTTCGTCTCATTTTGAGATCAGTAAGTAAAACCTATAGTTCAGATCCATAGACTAGGACTGGTTCAGCCTGTAGCCTATGCTCTTTTTTTGTACTATTAGAAACATGCTTGTCCCACCAAAAGAAATTCATGAAGTTAGAATAGTAGTAAGTAGTATGCCAAGGTAGGGTGTGTGTGTGTTTTTGCTGCCTCCCATAGTGAACTTGTCACGCAGAATTTCTGACTCAAAAGGGAACACTTTACAAGACCTACTATTTGGTTATTAAGTATAGTATGACGGTTGGGCTTTATACATGTGATACATTTTATATAATGTAGGAGGACTGTGACTGCTTAAATGTACTTATTACATATGTAGGTTGATTCTTATGCATAAGATTACAGCAACCAGACACTTTTTATAAAGCTATTTATTCACTTACATTGCGCAGTTACCGGTTTCAAACTGATAGGTCCATCTTCACATGGTTAGTTCACGTTTTACATTACATTTTGAGTTTTGTTTCCCTATCTGACGAAACTTCTTTGGGGTGGTGATGCCCTACAGCCAAAAGAAGTCGTGAGGCAGTGTATTTTTAATTGTGATTGGGCCTCACAATGATTTTAAGTGATGAAAACAAACTGTTATTATTTATTGGTAGATGTTTCGGTTACTTACAATGAAGAAACTGCACCATTACGTTCCACTGAAGTTTGTTGAACATCTTGCAACATCAAAAACTATATAATGCATTTTTTTGTGAATATATGTGCACATAATGTAATGCACCACTTACACAGGAGTTTCATCACATGCATGTATGCATACAAAGATGGTGATATTACAACCATAACAATGCCAAAGACTTCCACTCTTAGAGATATTACATTATGTACTTGCATGTGATGGATATCTACAAATTGCTAATGTTACATTACTTACTACTTACATTGAAAGAGAACTGATTAAAATGAAGATAAACAAATAGAGCAGTCAGTTATAAAGTGTTACTGCAGTGATATTATGTAAATATTATGGTATACATTAGAACAAAAGTAAATGATAAGGGCGAGACGTACATAAATATATGTTACAATTATGGACACATTATGGCCTACATTGAAAGCACAGTAAATGGGTTCGGATGAATGCACATATATAAATATTACAAATATTAAAAAGTTGAGTTTTTATGTATTTAGTTATTTATATTTATTTTGTGCTTTAAATTGGAAAGCAGGTGAATGAAGTTTTGAAGAAAGGCTGCATTGGCTAACTCGGTTTGTTCATTGAGAAGATTTTGTGGTGATTTGCTTTTATGTACATACATTTCCATCTCCTCAAGCAAAGCTGGTACATTTTGCCGATCATAAATGTATAGCTATCACACCCGACAGACAAGAATTAACTGGTGAAATTGTAAACCATGTTTTTCAGAAAATCATTAAGTGGTTCTCTGCAAATGGGCTCTCATTAAATTTTGACAAAACACAGTATATACACTTCCACACAGTAAATGGAATGACCCCATTAATAAATATAGACTTCGATCAGAAATCGGTAGCTAAGGTAGAATATTCAAAATTTCTAGGTGTATGCATTGATGAGGGGTCGAACTGGAAAAAACACACTGAGGATCTGCTGAAACGTTTGAGTTCAGCTACTTATGCTATCAGGGTCATTGCAAATTTTTGGCGATATACATCTGAGTAAATTGGCTTACCACACCTATTTTCATTCTCTGCTTTTGTATGGCATCAAAAGCTGGAGCTCATCCAAGATCATCCTGCAGACACTTATTTAAAGAGCTAGAAATCTTCACTGTAGCCTTACAATATATATATATATTCACTTCTGAAATTTGTTATTAACAATCCGAATGAATTCAAAAATAGTAGCAGTGTATATGGCTACAACACTAGGGGAAAGGATGGTCTTCACTACTCAAGGTTAAATCAACTTTGGCTCACAAGGGGATAAATTATGCTGCCACAAAAGTCTTTGGTCACTTACCTGTTGGCATCAAAAGTCTGACAGATAGCCATATAGCATTTAAAAGGAAATTAAAAGAATTTCTTAATGGCAACTCCTTCTACTCATTAGATGAATTTTTGGATATAGTAAGTGGGTAATTTAAAAAAAAAATATTGAGTGTCATGTAATATTTTGTCTAATGTAATATCTTGTATGGACACCTTTTATTAACCTGACACGTTCCACATCATTACGAAGTGTCGTATTCATGATCTATGGAACAAGTGCTAATCTAATCTAATCTAGTGCGAACCATGGATGATGGGCAACAGGCTAGAATCCACATTCTTACATTTCTGGAAAGCATTTGACACAGTGCCCCATTGCATACTTTCAATGGAGGTATGGGCACATGGAATAGGTTCCCCGATATGTGAATGGCGCGAAGACCTCGCAAGTAACAGAGGCCAGTACTTTGACCTCAACAGCAACTGTTTCTCAGAGACAAGAGTATCATTAATAGTGCCACAGAGATGTTTCATAAGGTCATTCTCATTATATACACATGAAATGATCTGATGAACAGCATTTTGTGTATTTTTGCTGATGGCATTGTGTGTGGGAAAGGGTCATCACTGAGTGAATACGAGGATGCAGGACGACTTGGACAAAATTTTTATTTTGTGTGATGAATGGCAGGTGTAGAAATATTCAAGTGAATGCAGATGAGTAGGAAAAACAATTACATAATGTTATAATACAACATTGGTACTGTACGGAAAGAAGCTAATCAAGTTGCAGAGTCCATGTGGAATGCATTCTCATGCTTTTTAAGTTTGGAAAGCCCCTTTGTAAGGCCAATAAGTTGTTCACTGGAGTATGTGATAAAGCCAAGGATTGGTCATCTCCTTTTGTCATGAAGGGAATACATGACATAAAAGTAAACATAAAATTAAACTAAAGGTAAAGCTGTCATCAGCCTGGAGGTTTGGAACACTGGAGTTCTCTACTACACACAGTCCTACTGACTACCATATGCTGTTACCCTCTTTCTGCTTCTGAACTGATTTACCCAACCAGTTACAAAATATGTGATGTCCAATGATCAAGGACCTTTGGATTTGTAGTGTCACCGTTACCCATTGAACCACCAAATACTAGAAAAGGGCAGAAGAATTTAGCAATAAAGTCTAGAGTTATTCTCATTAGGACCGAGCGAGGTGGCGCAGTGGTTAACACACTGGACTCGCATTCGGGAGGACGACGGTTCAATCCCGTCTCCAGCCATCCTGATTTAGGTTTTCCATGATTTCCCAAAATCGCTTCAGGCAAATGCCGGGATGGTTCCTTTGAAAGGGCACGGCCGATTTCCTTCCCCATCCTTCCCTCACCCAAGCTTGCGCTCCGTCTCTAATGACCTTGTTGTCGACGGGACGTTAAACACTAATCTCCTCCTATTCTCATTAGGCTATAATAGCATTGGGGACATCATACAAAAAAGAAACCATAATAAATAGTTAAATAATTTTGGATTCCATATGGAATTCACACCAAAAGTAGATGCTGAACACAGGGGAGGTCACGTGACCATAAAGTGTTGTTAGCAGATTCAGCTACACAAAAACTGAACTGTCCCCTCTCTGGCATCTGAATTGTTCATTTATTAAACAGTGGTTTGTCACATGTATAGAAAAAGGCAAAGGTCATTCCAGTTGTAAGAAAAGTCATCTGCAAGAATGGAAATGGAACCCATAATTACTGGTCATGTGAAACTGTTTAGTCTGCTTATTCACAGTGCTGCCACAATGTAGTCAGCCTGTAAAATGGGGCCATAGTTCTCAAATAGTATCTGTGGGAAAGATAGTTGATGAGTCTTTCAATAACTCAGCAGTTAGTTGTTACCTAATGCCTTTAATTACATGCAAGCAGTAAAATACTTTAGAACTGAATGGTGCAAATGGATAGGTGTGACATACCTGCCATTACCATGCGTAAACTGTTCTAATACCTTCTCTTGTGATGATGTCCAACAGTCATAGCTAACACACAAAACATATGGAATGAAAATGAATATTTCCATAACTGCCTAGTTATTTGTGGCAAAAAGTATTTTAAGGATAGTTATATGTTGGCAATATAAAAATATTATTGAATTGGAGAATCCTACTTTCACTAGTGTTAAAAGGGTTGCCACCAATAGCATGTGCTTTCATTTATCACACAAATTTTATCCATATTCATTCTTTTCCTTCCTCTCCACCTCCACTCTTCTGGCACTCCCATCCCAGTGGTGTCTCACCTGTCTGTTCAGTGTACATTCCTTGTCTTGCTAAATATTTAAAGGGTTTCTGCTTCATGTTTCAGGTATTTGATCATGACAACTTTCCTATAGGGCATTAAATTCAGGAACTACAAATACATCAAGAATTTACTGTTAACATTTTGATGGTAGTAAGGTCTTTACTTTGTATGCAGTCTGATTTCTGTATCTCTGCACTGACTAGCATGCAAACTACTGCCTAGCCTACAAAAAATAAAGATTGCTTTGTGTAGTGCACCTCTGACCCATCAAGTATTTCTACAATTCTCCACCTCATAATACATGTCCAGCAGTCTGCGGTCTGGACAGTCAAAGAATCGATGAGACCCTCCAGTCACTCCAAACCAAAGGACTCAAATCAATTCTGGGAATGTTGATACAAAGTGTGTGTGCTGCGTGCACTCAATGTGTGGCTCAGGAGCTCTTCACCATTTGTGCTACCTGTCCATATAAACTGAAGATGACCTCAAATCCCAAACGATGGGCATCATTGGTGCCAAAATGAGCCACAACTTGCAGACAGCTGCACACTGCATGTTTGATAGCCAAAGGCAGAACATTCTCCACATCTCAGATGAGGCTCCCTGGCAGACATATTCAGTACACATAGGATTCATTTCCAGTCCTGGACACCATTTCCCTAAGGAGCTCCTTAATGCATTTAACATTGGAGCTCCTGATTAACTGCCAAACCACTCTCCACTTGCAGCCGTTTCGACCCTAATGAACTTGCCACTCAACTCACTGTGTCAATGGGTGAGATCAGCCTCCGTATTCACTCTCCGCCTCAAACAGCGCTAACAGTTACTACCCATCCCTCACCATTTGGTGAGGACAACTCAGCCACATTGGGTACACCACAAGGTTTCTTGACAGCAGAGCCATTGGGCAAAATAGGTGACACCTTAGGCATCCCATGTGATGAGCCAGATTCTCGGCCACCGCTACTACAATAGGCAGCAGCCTGAATTCTGCTGAACGTGGCAAAAAGCATCTTCAGCTGTTCGTGAACTGAGGCCAGCTTCTCCATCTGCACACGGCGTGCACACGTTATATCCATTCCAGTACTACTGTTCAAGAATTAACTATAAAACACACAGAGAAAGCAATATATAACTTTTTACTGTTGTGACGTTTCACCAGGGGAGGCTAATGCATTAGACGTTTCACCAGGGGAGGCTAATGCATTACTGTGCTGTGTAGTCGTTCATTCAAAAGAATTGAGAGCTGTGCAACAGACTGGAAATACACTTTAAAGTTACTAAAATATGAGAATGCACCTCTTGACTACAAAGACATGGAAGGAATGTAATCATAAAATTAGAGAGAGAGAGAGAGAGAGAGAGAGAGAGAGAGAGCACTACATATGTAACTTGATTCTGAAACAACCCCGATTTAATTACGTCACTGTTAGCAGTCAAACAATGTACCAAATTAATCTTTGTTTTAGGTAATGGTAAGCTAATGCATACATGCTAGCTGGTTTTGACTGCTATGGGTGTTGTTTCAGCCTGAATTTTGCTGCTCAATAATGCTCTACATTCAAGGAGCAGAGATTTTTGACTAAACAAGGTTATGAAACTTAGCCCGAAGTAAAGTTACATTTTTTTGGTTAAACATAAGTGGAAGGAGTCACTATCACTGCAAAATAAATTTTTATTCATATCTAATCTTGACACATGAAATATGCATGTGTTGTCTATTCTTTTGGACATGTACAAGGGGACAGACAGTATTATGATCCTGCAGCCGCAATGACTCAGGGAACAAAGAAAGTCTGTGGGCAGGGTTGAGAATTTGTGCTGGACTGGGATTTGAAACCGAGTCTCATGCTGACTAGCCAGATGCACTGATGACTATGCCATCTGGACACAGTGGTCGTCACATCTGCATGGACTACTCTAGCATGCTTCCTGTCAGACCCAATTCTCAGCTTATTCATACACCACTGATGCAGTTCTCATGCTCATGATCCTCATTACACATGGTGTCTCACTGGTTCCTGTAAGAGTTCAAGTGTGGTGGTGCATCTACATTGAAAGGATTATTGGCGGACATCACCTTAATTATATATGTGGTGTCTGTTCTTTCAGACATTTTGATGTATCATCATATCCTGTTCCAACAATCAGAACATGTTTTCCTTACTGCAGTCCTTTGGCAGTGTTGTGGACATCAATGTGTAATATTGGCATTCCATATTTATGATCATTTCTTGGTAAAAACAATTGTCAAAATATGGTATAATTTTGCTTGCTGGGCTTAACCCACAACAATTGGGACAAACATGCAGCCAGTGCAGTATTCCTCCTCTCACTGTGCCATTACAGTTAACACTGCATCTGGAAGCAGCAACAATGCATACTGGGAACATTAAGTTATTGACTGGTATCTTCTACTGATGTGAATAAAATATGCTTTTCTTTCAGTAGGTAATTGTGCATCCCATACAGTGCTCTGCTGGTGTGTTACATACTGCAGTTTGAAGCTCTGTGACAAGTAGTTGCTGGCCATTCAAAACAAACAAAAGACAACTGTGCAATAGACTGCACAAATCCACAGATTACAGTTTTGTAAACATGAGATTACATCTCCGAAATGTACTCATTGCCGCTACTTAACTACCCTACCATTTTCCACAGAATATGTAGTGGAGATTGCAAAACTAATAAAAGGTTTGTTCCGGGCTTAAGCTCTCCTCCAAATTAGGTGATAGTTAATCTGCAGCTAGACTCTACAAATTAAAAGATGTTCTTTTGCTTCACTAAGAAATGTTCATTGCCTCTTCAGTCAACAGCCAAAAAGTAAGCCTAGGATATCCTCTTGAGTCCAATCAACAGATTTCTTTGTTGCAAACGAGCTACAGTTCTGAGCTGGCCAATAGAACTTTCACCAGATCTCATATGAAACAGTGGCAGATACAGAAAAACCTGAAGGAGGGGGCACTAAAGATATTTTGAGCTACCTTTACTTTTACTGTGATTATTTTTTATTAAGTCACATGGAAAGTTTAAGAAAGTTCTATTTAAACTGATTATACACATATACAAGGCAATGCGATTGTATGGTACAAAGAAGTTACAACTGTGGTTCTCATCCTTAAATGATTAATTCTATGCACCTATCCTTCCTGGCAGATTGGTTAATTACATTGTCAGTAGGACAATCAGTGTCAGGGTGAGTGCCCAACAGAGCTAAGCCAATAAGTGGATCCTCCTTCATTGTTGAGCTCTGCCATGTCTTTGTACTGTACAAAGCCGAAAAACTTATTTCTACTGTAGCAACAGATACAGGTAGACAGGCAAATATTTTGTACAGCGTGTGCAAAGTAGGATAGTCAGATCTAGGTCACAGAGACAATGCTTGCATAACAGAATCACAATCATTAAGGGCATTTATGCTGGTTAGCTTGTATTGAAGAATCTGTCCCATTAGCCTCTTTTTAATCACAAGGTGTGACTCTTCTTCGAAGAATGGTAGTTTAGTTAAGCACTGATTGAGTTTCTGCACCAGATCATTACCATCATGTTTCAGTTGTTGTGAACACAAAATTATGCTGAATTTTAAATGATAAATATTTTCTTCAGCAAAACATTCTCTCATGCCTGTTGTAACATGGTCCACTGTTGGAATAAAAAGTTTTTTCCCAATATGTCATCACATCATAATTATGATCGCAGTTTTCCCTGTGTCTTTGTCTGCCTGTAAGACAAGGAACACTCATCTCCACGTTTAACTCTTCCATAAAGGCTTTTGCTCTTAAACAATACTAGCAAAGTGGATATCAGCATTAGCTCTCATGCTGTCATACACACTGAACGTCAAATCTAATTTTGCCTTTGCCATTGCGACATTCAAGATAGAGACTTGTAAGATTTTGCTGACTAGATACGTTATGCGCGTGATGTCACTCAGTGGAAACAGAGTGATAAGAAACTCAGTTAGAGAGAGCTCAAAAGAAAATATTGGTTTTGGCAGCTGTGGTTCTATCCTTTCAACACTGTTTTTCTTGAAGAACTTTGCAAAGTGTTCAGACATCAGCTGCGAATTGAAAAACAGCATCATGTCGCTCAACCCATCTCATTTGACAGTGTGTCTGGAGGGAGTGTTATAGGTGACTCCACAAGGTTGCAAACCACTTGCTAGACACTGTAAAGAATGATACTACTTCTTAAATAGTACCAAGTGAGTTTCTCACACTTGTAACTTTCCAACTGTGAGAGACAGTGAGGTTGAGCTGATGACTTCAATACGGTGCTACTTACATGTTGATAGCTTCCTTTCAATTCTGACATATTAACTGAGCAACCATCACAGCTTATACCCACTCAGTTCTCCAGGTACAGAGAAGGCTTTCCATTTTCCTTAGAATCGTGGGTACCTAATACTTCACCAGGAACACTATGCTCTTCATCTTGACACTCTTGAGGTTCATCATCAATGTTTCCACTACAATCCTTGTCGTCATTGATGTCATTGAAACTAAAAAATCTTTCGTGTTATTTGCCGTCACCGTCAACATATCTTGCAGCTAAACTCAGTTGGGCGATGTGCGCCATGTCCGTAGTCTCATCGAAGATTATGCTGTTATATTGAGAATCTTTGATTTCCTCTAGTAATCTCGATAACATCTCTGTTTCACAGCATGAAATAAGTTTGTTATACATTGTTTTATGTAAGTGGCATTTGATTTAGTGGTTTCAAGGTGATGTTTTAGTTGCAAGTCTCTGGCGTCTATTCTAAATCTTAGAAGAGCTCTCTCCCATCATTTGTATGCTCCCGCAGGGTAATATTTTTCTTTCCATGAAATATAGTTGTTTTTATTATAGGTACAACACTGTCTCTGTTTTCCCTATTGCTTTCCATTATCTGTCTTGACAATTGATTTATGACCTCAAGTTTGCTTCATGTTTCTAAAAATAATTTTGCACCTGTTGATACTTCTATGTGGTACTTGAGCTGAGAGTGAGTCTCAAGGTCACCATCTTCATCAAGTTTGGCAAACTTTGTTAGTGGTTCAGTCACAGGTTTCTTGGCGATAATGGATTTCTTTCCTCCAGCCATTTTATTATTCACAAAAATTGAACAGTTAATGCAAAGTAGTCCCTTTTTAACTTGTATGAACACCAGCCATGGATATTGTTCAAAATGATTATTGTGCATTTGTCTAATATTTACTGGTGATAATATATCCAAATAATTGCCAATATCTGTAGGATTCAAGGAATCAATCGATGAACTTCGTTGTGGAAGTTTTGATGAAGTGCTGGGCTCCATCTTTACATCTGGTGGTATTCTTGTGGCTGAACGGTGACCAGAATCATCAGATGTTTCTACTTTTTTTCCTTATTACATACCGATCCACTTTATTATATTGTTACGATGTAGGTAAATTAGATGCCAATTATTCGCAAATAAGCACTTTATTCGCAGTGAAAAATGCAACACTGGTACACTTAGCACTAAAACACATTCGTCCATGCCCCCTATGTTTCTAATATCACTAAGCACAATACTGACTGAAGTCCGTGGTAATAGCCAATAGTGCAGTTGTTCACTTTTTATCACTTCCAAGATATCTTGAAGATTGTAGCTTTCAAACTGACTACCTGGCAGTGACTCTGCTTCTCATATATATGTGGCTCAGTTGTTTTGAGAACATTTGGTGCCAGAATGTCAAATGTAGTTTTGGTCATTTGTAGGTGACACTGGTGATAACCCCCCCCCCCCCCCCCCCAAAGCTAAGTTTTCAGCAGGTGCTTCTCTAAGTCACATGGCAGTGGCAGCTACAGCAGGGTTAAGATGAATAACAAAATTAGTAAATGAGGGCAATGCTATCACATTCCCACAAACAAGGAAAAGCTAAATACAGATAGAGAAAAGCTTACAATATTGTGTGGGCCTACAATATTGGTTTCCACACAGGAGGACGCAGTAAAAGGAAATTATGAACACAAATATATTTATGCACCTGCTAATATTGCTACTGCAGAAGTGCTGTATCTGTTCCGCACACATTGTACCACTCAATTAGCTTTTTTCCACGCAAATACCATGAGAATCTTTCAGTTGAGTGGACCAAAAAATAAATTTGTTATGCCACTGCTTTTGTAGGGATAAATTTGTGATACTGGATATGGTGGATGCAGAGAAAGTCCAATCAGGTAGGAGATTTCAGAAAAATCATGGAAGAACAAATATGGATGTAACAAGAGGGCAGTTGCTGCAAACTTAACTTTGGTGGCGTGCATAGATGTTCACTGACAGCTATAATTGTACCAAGTGTGTGGCTGCATCATTACACCATTTTACTAGGAAAAGTGGTGGAGAGTAAACCAGCTGTGAATTTGTATTCTACTGCACATAAAACAATAAAACAAACGGTCACTTCTTTTTACATCAAAGGCCATTTGTTGTGCCTGTTCATCATCGCGGAAATTTTCTCTCTAGTTTTGGGTTCCTAGGACAACGACCATGGGTGCCCAGATGGCATATATGTGAATTGTTTTCCATGACTTCTGATGGATTGCTAGTGGTGCAAGCAAAACGATTACGTTTATTTTTATTTGTACAGATTTAGGTCCAATTCACAATTACATTTAATTGTGAAATAAATAAATTTGTAACCTTCATAGCATCCATAATTCACCACATCACTACTGTGACTGTGACACTGGCGAGAAGCAGAAAGTTGTTACGATATCTTACATGTTTTCTATTTTGTACAATAATGATATGGCACTGTTTTCCAGAATGAAGAAACTTTTACTTAAGGAAAAGTAGTGGACTTCTTGGTTTCACCTGGGTATTAATTTACTCCAATTCTAACCTCCTTGACCTCCATTACCGTTCACTTCCATTCTCTGTCCATGTCCCCTCCCCTCCGCTCCCCTCCCCAAGGGCCTTTTAGGGTGATTCAGTGACTGAGAAGGTCAAGGTGATGTATAATGATTTGATGTGAATATGTAGGTCTCCCCCCCCCCCCCCCCCCCCCATGTAGTGCTTAAAGTTTCAGGAATTTGGGCATGTCTCTACATTGCAGCACTAACTTCATCTGTAGAGATTGCGGATGAGTATCGCTTACAAATGTCATGTGTGTCTCTCTCCCCATCTGTGTCCACTGTGGAAAGCACCACACTCCCTGCTCACCAGATTACACTGTTTTCTTGAGAATGAATCACTTGCAAGTGTCCTGTGTGCCCCTCTCCCCATCTATGTCCACTGTGTCCCTCAGCATGTACGTAATGTCATATGCTACAGCTACAAAGACATTTCCTCTTGGCCAATGGTGCTCCTGCCTGTTACTCTTTCTGTAGTTGCCCTCAGGGCCACTCAACCATCCCTGCCCCCCTGATGGTTTGGGGGATCCCTATTTACTGCTTTCTCCACGCCTGCTTTGGGATTGATAGCTTCCCATCCACCAGGGACATTTGTCCCCACGTCCCAGCCTCAGACAAATAAGTTTCTTCTGGCTTCTCTTGCCAGAAGGGGTCCTTGGGGACACATCCTTCCCTGGGTTGCACTGGTCTAAAACGACACCAGCAAGTGGCTGAAGGAGCCACTGGCTGTTGGTTGCACTGGTTTATGATCATCATCTTTACATGAAACTGATTCTGAGAAATCCTTGGCATCATCAAAATCGTCTAAGGATAGGAAAGACAAGAAAAGTGATTCAAGGAGGAGGAGCTTCCAGTGGACTCTCACACTCCTGTGGCCAATACAGGAATCCAGAAACCCCTGAGGCCCCAGTTTGCACCACATAATGGAACTTGAAATGGAGTTTGCACATATGTTCTGGATACACTGTATAGCAAACTTCAGCCCCTTGATACACCTTTGGAGGCTGTGGCTGCTCGGGTAAGTGCATTTCAGCATAGTACTGTCCACAGTGTTTACCTCCCTCCTGATGATAAGGCATCTCGTGACCGACTGGTTGTGTCGGTTTCTCAGCTCCCCCGCACCCCCCCCCCCCCACCCCCACCCACCCCATCTTTCCTAATCTTGGACAATTTCACTACACATAACCCTTTGTGGGTTTTAATCATGATCATTGGTCATCGTAAGGACCTTGGAAACTTATTGACACAACTTTAACTTTGCCTCTTAAATACTGGTACTGCCACACACTTCAGCATGGCACACAGAATTTTCTCGCCCATTAACCTTTTCATGTGCTGCCCTTGGCTTCTCCCATCCATCGAATGGGGAGTTCATGATGACCTGTGTGGTAGTGACCATCCACAATCTTCCTGTCCCTACTTCAGCATCACTACCCTGGATGAATGCCCACATGGGCTCTCAACATTGCTGATGAGAGTGCTTTTTCCTTTGCTGTTGGCCTTGACTCCCTGCCACATGGAGGCATCAACAAGGCAGTCCCGAATATAATTCCAGCCATTCATTTGGCAGCTGATTTAGCAATCCCCTGTTCCTCAGGCCTGCTCTGACAAGAGAGTACCTTGGTGGTCATCAGAGTTTGCAGAGGCCATTAGAGACAGTAGGCAGGCTCTCCAGCACAATAAGTGGCACTGATTAATGGAGCATCTTATTTACTTTAAGTGGCTTCATGCCCAGGTCTGCCACCTGATGAAATCATGTAAACAATTAGACTGGTACCAGCATGTTTCAACCATCGGACCATATACCTCTCCTTCGCAGGTTTGACCTAAGGTGAGACATGTCTACATATACCAGACACTAGTAGGGCATATCTGCTATTGCCTTAAAATTGCACTGTCTTCACTGACCCAGACACCATTGCCGAACATTTTGCTTTGCAGATGCTTGAGTCTCAGCATCTGAGAATTATCAACCTGTCTATCGTGTTATCAAGCAATGGGTGGAGCAAAAGCAATTATCTTTTACTACCTGCCACTTAGAGCTGTGTAAAGCTCCATTCATTGAGTGGTAATTCATCAGTGTCCTAGCCCTCTGCCCTGATACAGTCCCAGAGTCAGGTCACATCCACAACCAAATGATCAAGCAGCTATGAGTAGATTGTCAGCGTCATATCCTTGCCATCTGTAACTGTATCTGGAGTGAGGCCCAGTTCCCATTGCAACAATTCGAAAGCATCATTGTCACATTGCTGAAACTGGGTAAACACTTTTAGAGTAGAGCAGTTATCGCCCAGTAAGTTTCACCAATGTTCTCCGTAAATCACTTGAATGCTCAGTGAGCTGGCAGCTGTGTGGTTTCTTTAGTCTCAGGATCTTCTAACTGCATCCCAGTGTGATTTTCGCCAAGGCTCTTCCACTACTGGTAATCTGGTTTGCCTGCAGTCTGCCAGCCAATCAGCTTTTGCCCAATGTCAATACATTATTGCCGTCTTCTTCAACCTGTAAAAGCTCTGTACCACTAGGAAGTGACACCATATCCTTGCTGTCTTACACGAGTGGGATCTGTGGGATCCATTCCCAGTTTTTATCTACAATTTCCTGTCACAGTGAATATTCTGGGTTCTAGTTGGTGCTTCCCTCAACACTCCCCATATCAAAGATAATGGAGTGCTGCAGGGCTCTGTACTGAGTGTCCTTGTCTCTCTAAAAGCCATCAGTGGTCACCTCCAGCTGTGAGGTCATCAGTGTCACCATCCTTGTATGCTGACTGTTTCTGTCTCTTACTATTGCTTCTCTAGTGTGCGTGTCGCTGAATGTAGACAGCAAGGCGCCGTATGAAAGACGCTGTCATGGGCACTCGCCCATGGGTTTTTGTTTTCAGCTGCCAAGACCCATGTCATAGTTTTCTGTCAACATCATATGGTTTATCCACAACCAGAACTTTCTTGATGACAAACTATTAAATGTGGCAGGAACTTAATGCTTTCTAGGACTGGTCTTTGATTCTTAGTTGACATGAATTCCCAGTATTTTGCAGTGTAAGTGAAAGTGCTTCCTGCACCTCAGTACACTTTGTCACCTGAGTAACACCAGCAGGGGTGCATAGTGCACTACCATGTCTTGGTTATGGGAGTCTGGCATATGGTTCAGCATCATTCTCAGCATTGCGGATACAGGATCTGATGCACCACTGTCGGGTTTGATTTGCAACAGGAGCCTTTTGAACTAGTCCTGTGGACAGATTACTCATGGAGACTGGGGTCCATTCATTGTGTATCAGGTGCCAACAACAGCTTCTCAGTTATGCTACCTATGTTTGCAACTCTCCTAAGTATCCAGACTGTCATCTCCTCTTTCCAAACACACCTCAATGGTGGCCCGGATCAGGGATTTTGATCGCAGTCCACACCCTGTCCCTCCCCTTAGAATTTCAGTTATTTCTCCGTCCACATCTCCTCTGGGCCCATTCATGTATACCTCTGTGAGGAACCCATTGGTCACAGCTTTGTCTTGACCCATCATGAGGTCCAAAAGACACAGTCCCTCCGCCACCAGTTTTTCTCCATCCTCGGTGCATCCTGGAGTCCAGCAGTAGTCTATACTGATTGCTGATCACATGGGCTTTGCTTACACTGTCACGGATCATACTGAACTGCCTTCCTTGCCAGAAGCTGTAATATTGGTAGCCATATCTTGTGCTCTAGAGCCTATCCTTTCCTCCACTGGTGGGTCCTTCATTCTTCAGCAACCTCTTGATCAATTTGAAAGCTTTCCACCAGTATTACCCTCAGCATCCATTGGTCATTGCCAACCAGTATTCCCAGTATGCCCTTGAGAAATGTGAACGCTCAGTGACGATTGTTTGGACTCTGGGTCATGTTGGGATGCCTGGGAATGAACTTGTTGATAGCTTGCCCAAACAAGCTACCAGTAAACTGGCTCTGGTAATTAGTAGTCTGGAAACAGACCTCTGATCGGTATTACACCATCAAGTTTTAGGAACCTGAAATATGGAATGGATCACTATGACTTCAAACAAGCAGTGATAAGGAAACTATGAATCTATGGAGGTTCTCCATGCATGCCTCTCACAAGCATTCTACCATCTTTTGCCAGCTCCACATCGTCTGTATCTGGTTGACTCACAGTCATCACCTCCAGTGCCACCCCACTTTTGTCATTCCCGTTCAACAGTGGTCTACATTTTCCTGTATTGTGCAACATAGCCACCCTGTGGCAGAATCTTAGTCTCCCTGACTCGTTACCCCCTGGTGTTAGGAGATGATGCCTCAGTGGCTGACTTAGTTTTATGTTTAATTCATGAGGAGGGCTTTTACCACTTTCTTTAACGGAGGGCAACTTAAGATTATTGACCCATTGAGGGATTAGCTGCACACTTTGTTGCCTCCTCTGCCCACACCAGGCTGTGGCTGTATGGGCGTGGTGGACCAGCCCGGTTCTCACCCTACCTTTCCCTTTTACTCTTCTTCCCTCCTTTCACATTGATCGTTTGTCTATGTACTTCTCTTGCACTATCTATGTTGCTAGTCTTTCTGAGGCACTGGCATACTTCTGGTAAGCGGTGGGGACTGGGGGATGTATGTACCCCCCCCCCCCCCCCCCCAATTGCATTCTGCACTCCGCTGCTTCTGGCTGCACCTTGCCTGTCTTTCGCCCTCTGTCTACAATTTTTCTTTTTTTCCTTGTAGCTGTTTCATTGACCTTTCATAGACATTGGGGTTTTCTTCCTCTGGATTGTGTGTGGTAGGCTCTCTCTTACCAACACTCATGTAGATCTGCCTGCCTGTTTGAGGAAGAAGGGATGGATGATCTAGTAGTTTGGTGCCTTTAATTATTCAATCAGACAACTACTTCTGTCCACCTGATATTCTCTCTCTGTCCACTTTTTCCTGCAACCTCCCTCTCTGTCTGTTGTTCTTCCCTGCCTCTTGCCACATCATCCTGCCCACCTCCATAGGAGGTTGCTGCTTCTTACCTTCATAGTATTTTAGTCTAGATAAGTGAGTAATATGTGTACCTGGCTTGGTTGAAGTCAAACCAGTGATTTAGGAGGTGGTGGAACAAATCCACTTTCATAATATATATGATTACTGGCTCTGCTGGTTGCTGCTTGGTATCTAGGAAATAATTTTGATTGATATTTTGGTGTCAATAGCTTACTGTTGTGCTTGCCTTCAAGAGTAAACAAAGCTTTGGTTTCAAATATTTTAATTGTGGCACCAATTTTTCTCACTGCCTGTTTCTAATTGATGAATATATGTGATTATTAGTGGTATGGCCATGACAGCTTCTACACAAAATATGTTTGAAAGATTCTCCACCTCCCTCCACCTCTCGCCACCTCCCTCCACCTCTCTCCACCTCCCTCCACCTCTCTCCACCTCCCTCCACAAGTCCACTGGAACAAGACACAGAAGCCTTGATCGCTGCACGGCCGCTACGGTCGTAAGTTCGAATCCTGCCTCGGGCATGGATGTGTGTGGTGTCCATAGGTTAGTTAGCTTTAAGTAGTTCTGAGTTCTAGGGGACTGATGATCTCAGAAGTTAAGTCCCGTAGTGCTCAGAGCCTTGATCACTTCACTTTTTTTGCTTTTTTCAGTTTCTTGAAGACCCATTAAAGACTGAAAGCCCTAGTGTTTGGGTAAAGCAAGATCCTGAACTGAAACAAGATGCTGATGGATCTGAGCATAATGTAAGTTTTCACAAAAACACTTTATTGTGCAGAAAGTGTTGTAAGAATGTTATGACACAAAAATGGAGCATTGAAGCTAAATTTTCATGGATGGTGAATAGTTGTAACCTATGATACCAGCTATTATCAAGAATGTTCATGGTCTTCCAGTTGACTGTAGTTAGATGTGTTACTTGTAGGTTATTACGAATGGTATCTTAACTGCACTCGTGACAAGCATATCTTTATCAACCCTTACCCTTGCATTAATTTTTTATTGTGATTCTATGTAATGAATGCCTTAAGTACATATTTGGTGTCAAGGGAGCAAGGAAGACTTCCTCTTGGAAATAATTGTTAATCTGGTCACATGTCTCTGTGTCGCAGTGTTCTAACAGATGATGTTGAACTGCGATATGTGATGGGTGTATATTCTAGAGTTCCCAGTCACTATTCACTGTAGTATTTACATCATTACTGAAATCTTGCATTGGCTGTATGTAGTTTCTTGTGATTTTCCCCCAGTACACATGACAAATTTGCATTGTTTCCTAAAAAGTGGTCACTGAAAATACAAGGTGACATAGCAAGAAACCGTGTAAATAGCAGTAAATTTGGTTAATTTTGATGATAATGTTTGGAATGCCATATTCATTCAATTAATAACCAAAACCTCCTCTTGTTTATGGGTTTACAGCTGGATGATTATTTGCATCTCTATATTATCTGAGTTTAATTTTGAAACGTTGCCACACACGTATATAAAGTTTGTATGTGGGAGTATGACCACCCGATAGAGCAGGCCATAGTGCCTCTGGATTATGTGACGGGAATAGAAAGTGAACGTATGCCAAATAAGTAATACAAAATGACTGAAAGCAAAATCAGGGACATTGGAACTGATTCGGATTCATTCTGACAGGTACTGTTCCCAAGCTATAAGAATGTCTGCGAAGTTGGATGACATTCATAAGAAAGGATATTGAGAGCTGTGTCATATGTCAGGGTGTATGCGACCCGGAACAACCGGGAGATCCGGGAAAAACCCGGGAATTTTTCATCCGGGAGAAAACTGGGAAAAACCCGGGATTTTTTTTCTAATTCTGGGAAATTTTCATTGTTTTTGTTTTCAGTTAAATTTTTGTAATGTTGACTGGTAAGAACCGATACTCTAACAAAGGATATTACTGTATCCTGCTACTGCAGATAATACTGCAGCACAATAAAACATGAACAACAGAAAAAACGAAAATAAAACTTAGATTGCAAAGGAAATGCGCCATATACAGCAACAAAACACAGTGCTCATACAAGCGTCTACCAACAGCAAAATGTGTCAAAGGCTTTAGGAAGACTTCGTAATAACAAATTGCCTCCGATGAGCGTGACGTCACAACTGTTTACATTAGCTTCGTTTTAGCAGTTATGAGCGGGATCAAGCGCATGCACAGTTGAGTAGTATCTTCCCCCGCTTCTGGCTACAGAAATGTGGCTGTTGGCTGTGTAAGCAGTCTCTGCAAGCAGCTAGATGCTACCGGGAAAAATTTTACTGGAGCACCCAAGTTGTCAGATTCATGCATGTGCATCAGGTCCAGACCTAGGAAGGGGGGGTGGAGAATTCATATTCTTGAGGGGAGAAAACCTTGTTGCATAAAGCGACTAACATCCAGCGCATGTAAGTCTATCGATTATCCATATGACGTTGAAACGCATCCCTATCAGTTTTCTAACATTTTTGAACACATTCTATGTTGATTTGTGAATACATCCATATTGTACATGATTTATCTGTCGGGGGAACCCTCGTCGCATGAAGAAACAAATTTTCATACAGACAAAAGCGGCTACACAAGCTGACCGAGTCAAGGTGTACGGCTGAATGCCAACTGCTGCCTGATTGTCTGTTTGATTGGGTTTGCGAATTATGAGCTTTGTTATAATTATTAGCGAAATCCATAGATACAGACTAGAGGAGTGGAAATAAACAAATAACAGGTAAGAAAGATTACTTATTACCTTCTCGGTGTATCGAAGAAAATGAAATTTTGTCTGAAAATTTTTGGCCAGATTGCTATACTAGTAAGGGCCAGTTGTACAGTCCCCATCTAGCAGCCACTTTAAGTTCGGTTCTGGAAGAAGCGCGGAAAACGCGTTGTATGAACATGTAACAACGCCTAACTGGAGAATAATCGCGGAATAACTAAACCGGTGATTCTGGCAGAGTTAGTGAAGTTAACATGTGAATAAACTTTGACATTGGCAGGAATAGCTACAGAATTAGTGATAACAAGACTGTTTGTTAGAACGAGGAAGGAAAAGAAACGGGGACATCACACAAATTATGGATCAATATGACGATTCCAAGTTTGTATAAAAATTTTGTACTACTACTTTTCGATCTTATGCTTGAGAAACTGGAGCTTATGAATGAAGTGTGAAACTATTCCATAACGTAAAGCTTGTTGCTTGTAGTAGGACCAATAGGCATTTGATATTGGTACTTTGTGAATTATATTCTGTCATTACAAAAAAGACCGTTTGTGCCAAAAAAGTCTCGTTTATTTAGTGTGTGTTACAATGGTTGCAGTATTAGAAAGGCTTAGTTTGTTTTATCTAGCAGACAGTGACAAAATAGACGTAATCAGATCAGGAAACCACACCAATCTTGGGTCCTATTTGTATTAACAGCTTTTTCAATATTAGGAAAGTGCATCATGCAAAGCTGTAGCAAGATTAGAGAGAAAAAAATTCTAAGAGCTAAGGATTGAATAAATGTGTATTGTCTTGCTTGTCTCATGTCATTACTGGGTCTATGTATCCTATATTTAATTTTATGTCACACAAAGCAGCAAATTGTTAGCTGATAGGGAATAAAGAGTGCACATTTTCTGAATAGTTTTTTTTTTTTTTTTAAATAAAAAAGAGGGACAGGATGTCAAAGCAGCTGACTGTAAGCAAGAGAGGCAGCACAGGACATTTTAATTCCCATTGTTCTGAATATGGTTTGATGGCATCCATTACAAAATATACGTTTCAATTCCACATAGTAAAATACAGTGACGTGTGGTAGAAGAATGCTGTGTAGGGAGGCGAGGCACTGCACTTCAGCGGACTTAAGACCAAATAACATGTTTTACATTTCCTCGAACACATATGTTTTATGCATCAGACTCTACAGAAAACTGTGCGCTACAAAATGAATATATTTTGAAATTTGTTTTTAAATTTTTAATGTCCTATCTCAAACGCTTGAGGGGATGGCGGGGTATTGCCCCGGTTCGGAAATATCGTAGACCCGGGGCTGATGCGCAGAGCAGTCTGAGTTATAGTGGGGAAGTGGGTAGTCTCCACGTGACCCATGTTTACAATTAGTGATAATGCTGTTTCCTCTTCGTTTACTGCTCTCACGTCAAATTAAAACAAAATAGATTTCTGTAGCCGGGAGCTATCAAGTGAATTAAAATACATTTACATAATTATGGAAGGCTAAAATTTTTATTTTATTTGCACCTTCCTGACAGTCATGCATTAACTGCCTTACATAACAATGAAGTTATTTTTGTCGGTTTGCTAAAGAAACTTTCTTTTATTAATCTTTTCCGCTGAGGCAGACAATATATTTGAAACGAAGTGTTTAATTCCACACATTGTTCGCTGCATTTCAAGCGTGTGTTTTCAACTTCTAGCACGTGTGGCATTATGCCATAATAAACAATCAAACATGAGATAACGCAGTATTGGTACTCCAAGAAAATTTACGTCCTGAAAACCACATTGATAAGCTTAATATCAGGCCGTCGCTTACTTCAATGGGAATCTGGACATACAAATGTGCACTTTGTATGTGCACATTTTAGTGTGAGTCACAAAATTCCAATGCTTTTGGAGTATACTCTGATGTCTTGTTTCTTTTATGACATAATGTAAGATCTTTTAATGTTTTACACGTTCGGACATATGGGCTCCCTACGGCATTGTAGCTGTGCAAGCGCGGTGACGCATGTCATCTGTCGCTTTCTGGCAACTGCAGAAACAAACCTATTTCTAACTGGTCACTTGAAAATATATCAAATGATGGTGTGAAAAGCGTCACCATCAAAGCAAATTTCCTTTTATGCAGGTTGAACTATGTGCGAGAATGTACGATTAATTTCTTAAATCAGAGCGTTTGACTTTCATTTAAAAATCAACTCTTTTATGATGAGCCATTTAGATGAATTTCGAGCCCAGAAGATCAGACATTTATGTCGTTATTAAAAATTGTACGTGCACATTTGTGTGATATATCGTAAATTGTAATACACACATAAAAGACCAACATTATATGTGAAAGCGTAGCTTCTCTTTCAGTGTATTAATCTTATAGACCAATATTATATGTGAAATCTTTTCGTTTCATGTAGCAACACTATGTATATTAATTTAAACCATTAACTTTTTCTGTTTGTGTGTTCACGCTACTTAAGTGATGTTGCTATTGGCTGACTACATCACGTGTTGTAAGCTCTGAATACCCGCTGTCATCGGCTGGCGAGATCACGTGACATGAGCTATGACTGGCTTACAAAAGCGCATTGCAATTTCGATTTCAATGCTTCGGAAAGTAGCATGCGGTGTTCGGTGAAATTCGAATATATATATTTTCGTAATACGAAAATATGCAGCGTACGTGTTGCTGCACACCAAAGATCTTTCCGAAACGTGTTTTTTTCCCCGTATTTAGTTTTCGAAAGTGCCGGGAAATTCTTTGCCTGTGTATAAAACCATAATCATTCAAAGGACTATAATCATTCAAAGGACTGATAAGTTACACAGTTCCGAGAGAAAATATACTGTCAGTTAACAGGGAAAAAGTATGATTTCACCTGGGAGAAAGTGTGTTTTTAACCGGGAAATCCAGGAGAACTCTGGGAATTTTTTTTCCTTGTCCACGTATACACCCTGTATGTACAGAAGTTAGCAAGCAGTTATAATTCAGAGTGTTTTCTTCTTTCAGTCTGTTAAAGACCCACTGGGAATATCTTGGTCCACTGATTTTATCAAGAAGGACCCTGAATTAAATCTGGAACTGAATGCAACAGAGAATATTGTAAGTATTCACATCTCTTATGTATTGCTTTGAGTCAAGTAATGTGTTTTGTTAAGTGTGTAGAGTAAAAGATGCAGTGCAGTGGAATTCTCACAGATTGTCAGTTTACTGGAACTTGTTTCTGTTCGTAATTGTAAAGTATTCTTGTACTCCGGCACTTGACTTTCATATCACCTGGTACGTGCTGACTGTTTTAAATAGAAGTGGAATGGGACTTGTGGCTGACGTTGTTGATATCATCTATATTGTATAATGGCTGTGTGTGATGGATGCACAAAATTCACATTTAGATGAAATGTAGGTCCTTTGAGAAATATTCCTCCTTTCAATAACTTCTGATAAATACAATAAAAAAAAAACATTGGCTGTTCTTATCTTGTGTGTGAACCATAGTTATTCTTGAGTTTGTCCTAAAAATTTTTGGGGGTTTGAAAAACAGAGGTAAAATTTGTGTGTTGTAGATCAGCCCTGATACTTCGGCTAAAACCTGTACATGTTGTGACAGCTTCTGTGGTACCTGTTGTATTAGTTATAAAATTTTCAGTAATAAAAAAACTCTGTGTATGGCTTTTGGTGAATAATTGTACATAGATGAAACCATGTGTGACCTCACCATTTGAGTCGTGGCAGGTCTAAAGAAGAAAGAGCAATTTTTTAAATGCGATTTATGAAATTGGTAAGGGAAAGAGATGCTCACAAGAGATGTCACAGGAATGAAATTAGGCGAAGACCGGGGAACATTCAACACACAATTGCAGAATGTTTGGTACTGGCTCACTCTTGATCTTATTGTTTGTAAACAAATGTTGCAGTTATAAAGGATTCTTCAGGCGCTGAAATGTTGGCTTCTTCAGGCACTGAAATGTGTGGTGATTATACAAGCATACAGGTCAAGGAACCAAACTATCATTCTAGGGACAGCTTAGACAGTATGTAAAGGAGTGTAGCTGATTCACAGCTAACAGGCCAACACTTAATGTCACAAAGACTCATATGTCATTTTAAACAAATTAAAGGGATGCATTGGCATCACAAGTAGACAGGACAGTAAGTAAAATGGTAGTAGTATTGTTCCACAAGAAGGGTTTTGCAGCAATGAGAATGCCACCCATAGTAGTCAGGGGTGTGCATATGAGGAGTTTAAACAAAACAGCGAACTGTAGGGTGTTCTAGGGCATAGCTGTAGTTGTCAAAGTGGCTGGATTGTAGTTGGTGACCACTTACCATGAAAATACAAAAGGTCATACTGGCCTTCATATGGATTCCAAGAGATCATAGGTCGAGCAAGATGGTGCCATAGCACCGGTGCCAGAGATTCAGGTATAGTGTCCACTGCATGGAGTGCTTCTCCCATACCAAGCGTGCAGAACAGTGTGTTGCTGGTTGTGTGGTCTGAAAAACCATGTCATGCGGTTATCACTGAAATCGGTGATGTACACCCCATTTGTTACTTTGAAAATATGTAACTTAGATTAAATAATGGTAGACACCTGAGCAACAGCTCCCCCCAGGGGTTCCACAACTCTTGTGGATACGTGCATGGCAATCATGGGAACCTGAGGTAGTGTGGCTCTCTTTCCTTTCTGGGCTGCATACCTTCCTTTTCCACATCGTTCCCTATCCTCCATCCTGCCCCCTCCCCCATCACCGCCTCTTCCCTTTTCTTCTCCCCCTATGGGAGTATGTTTCATGCCTATGTCCGGAGACAGATGCTTGTAACTGTAATCAGTCTCTCTTCTTTGCTTTCTATACTAGAAAGTCTCTACCCTGCATTTGTCCTTCTCTTTTTCTTGCCTCTTCTCTTTACCCACTTCTCCGCTGCGGCTTTCGCGACCTGTCTTCTTTCCTTTTCTTTGTTCCTCCCTTGGGGCCGGCCGTGGTGGTCTAGTGGTTCTAGGCGCGCAGTCCGGAACTGCGGGACTACTACGGTCGCGGGTTTGAATCCTGCCTCGGGCATGGATGTGTGTGATGTCCTTAGGTTAGTTAGGTTTAAGTAGTTCTAAGTTCTAGGGGACTGATGACCACAGAAGTTAAGTCCCATATTGCTCAGAGCCATTTGAACCATTTGTTCCTCCCTTTCTCTTTCTTTCCTCACTGTGCGTGTGTGAACGTTGACCCACGCGTAGTCCGTGACGGTAACGTGTACTTCCCCACCCCGGGTAGACAGACAGGACACGTATATACTTCCTGGTAATGGCCAGGCCCAGGGAGGAGTGATTACCTGAGCTGGTACCTTCCGAACATGCTAATTGGTCCCTCCGTCCGTTGCTCAGGAGGTGTGACCTGTGGTGTGAACAGTCACCTAATGCGGGAGTGCCCTCAGAGAGGGCCCTCCTCAAGGAAGGAGTGCGTCGTCGGAGATGCCGGTAATTATGGGGGATAATTCAGCAATGGTTTCCTCTACGTCTACAATTTCTGCTCACAAGCGAAAGTTAAATGAGTCTCAGCCATGGACAATTCTTCCATCAGTGCCACAATTCCTTGTTGTTTCATGTCAGACAAAGGTCAAGACTTCTCCACAGTCAACCCTTTCATTATTCAGAAAGGTGTCGACACAACTGCAGGTCCTGAAAAGTCTTCTTCCCGATTACGAAATAGCACTTGTTAGAAACAGTCAGTGCCCTCAAGGCACAAAAGTTGCTGCGAACTTCACTGCTACACACCTTTCCTGTCCAGGTGGAAGTGCACCACACTTAAAATTAATCACGTGGGGTGGTTTATACATGCTCACTCGACAGATTGTCCAATCAGGAAATTCAAAACTACCTGTCTGACCAGGGCATAACAGCTGTTCATAGAGTCATGAAAAGGGTTGACAAGGACTTGGTACCAACCTGTACTATCTTCTTGACGTTTGACAGAGTTTATCTTCCATCAAACATTAAATTGGGCTATGAGATAATTTTAGTGTGCCCTTACATCCCCAACTCTACGTGTTGCTATCGGTGTCAGTGGTTTAATCATACCAGCCAGTCGTGTTCCAATCCGGCCAATTGCATTACGTGTGGCAAGGATGCCCAAGAGGATGCTTGTCCACCTCCATCCCCTTGTTGCATCAACTGTGTGGGTGACGACACTGCTTCCTCTAGAGATTGCCCCATTTTCAAAGATGAACAGCTTATTCAGGAAATCAGAGTGAAGGAAAAGGTGACTACATTTGCTGCTCATATGTTATTTGCCAGTCAAAAGCTCACTGTGCCTCCAGCAGGTAAATATAGCACTGTCCTTGCATCTCCTCAGCCTACCAAGGAGGCAGCCACGCACTCTTGTGATCTCACCTTCAGTGTCACGGTCATCAGATCGGCCAGTGCAAAGATCACCTGTTCAACCTCCACACTATCACCTGCTCACTCTACGGCTTACCCTTCATTGGCTTTTGCTAAATCACGAGCCCCAAAATCAGACACCCGGGCTTCCAAAAAAGAGCCTACTCGCGAAGAAGGCTCATAAGGAACCAAGTTCCTCTCCTTCTCTGCCACGGCATGTCTCATCTACAGCTTCACCTCGAGGTAACCGCCCTCGGCCATCTTCTGTGTCACCAAGGCGCAGTGCTGGTGGCCGATCAACTGGCCAATCGCTGGTGGCAGGAGCTGCCCCTGAACAACCTATGGGTCAGGATCTTATGCCTTTGGCTGAATGTCGTTCCACGATGTCGGCTGCCGGCTCTCAGCAGTCGTCGAGTTGAGAGCAATCGTGATAAGATTCTTTCCTTTGCTGTCCACCCTATGTCAATTATCCATTGGAATATCCACGGCATTAGAGACAATGGGGATGAATTGTCAAACCTCTTACGATGCTACTCGACGATCATCTTCTGTCTTCAGTAAAGAAAACTACGGCCCCATGATCGCTTTGTAAGTAAGTAAGTCCGGTTTGATCTCCCGTCTATTGATGGCACTCCAGCACGTGGCAGACTTACGATTCTGCTCCATGATACCGTCCATTATCACCCAGTCCCCTTAAACAGTTCCTTCCAAGCTGTTGCTGTCTGTCATTCCCTTTCTGGATACACCTTTTCTCTTTGTACTGTATACATTCCATCATCCACACCAATGGCAAGAGCTGATCTCTTTCATCTCCTTGGTCAGCTCCCACCTCCCTATTTGCTGGGTGGGGACTTCAGTGCCTTCCACTCACCTTGGGGATCTCCGCATCCTTGTCCGAGAAGCTCCCTCTTGATTGACGTCTTCCACTAAGTGAATCTTGTTTGCCTAAACACAGGGGAACCTACATTTTTTTCTGCCTCCACGACGAATTTCTCTCATTTGGACCTTTTGGTCGGTACTGTTCAGCTAGCTCGGCACATTTAATGATTCGCTCTTGCCGATACACACTCGAGTGACCATTTTCCATGAGTCCTTCGATTTGCAGCCACAACTGCCTTCTCTGCGCCTATGATGCTGGAAGTTTGCCCAAGCTGACTGGGCACTGTTTTCGTCTCTAGCGACATTCGATGACTGTCACTTTACTAGCGTCAACGATCAGGTCACTCATTTTACAGAAGTTACTCTTATACCTGTGGAACATTCAAAGCCTTGCATCTGCAATTTGCCGCAGCACCCCCCCCCCCTCCCCCCTCCTCCGCAGTTCCTTGGTGGAACAAGGCATGCCGTGACCCAATACGTGAGCGGCGACATGCTCTTCATGTTTTCTGCCAACATCCTACTTTGTCCAACTGTTATGTGCACCATGCCGTCGCGTCATCTGCAATAGCAAGAAGGCAAGTGGGGACTTCTTCACTAGCTCTTTTAACACCTTCATTCCCTCCTCAGAAGTTTGGAGTCGAATCCGACAGTTATCTGGTGTGCCTAGTTTCTCCCTTATGTCTGGGCTCACTGTCGCACATGATACCTTAGTGGACCCCGTCGCAATTTCTAACTCATTGGGTCAACACTTTGCTGAGATTTTGAGCTCTTCAAATTACCTGCCAGTCTTTCTCCCGAAGAAATGTGCACCGGAAGTGCGACCTCTTACTTTCTCCTCTCAAAATAGCAAAAGCTATAATACTGTCTTCTCCATGCAGGAACTCCAACACGCACTCTCTTCTTCTTGCTCTTCCGCCTAAGGACTGTATGGTATCCACATCCAAATGTTCCTGCATTTATCATTCCATAGTCTGCGTTACCTCCTTCACCTTTATAATCGAATTTGGACCGACAGTACTTTTCCTAGAAGATGGCGGGAAGCTATCTTCGTTCCTGTTCCGAGACCTGGGAAGGACAAACATCTCCCCTCTAGCTATCGCCTCATTTCTCTCATGAGTAGTGTATGTAAGGTTTTGGAGCGTATGGTGAATTGCCATTTAGCCTGGTGGCTGGAGCCGCGAAGCCTTTTAACACGTGCCCAATGCGGTTTCCGAAAGCATCATTCTGCAGCCGACCATCTTGTTGCTCTCTCCACTTATATCATGACCAATTTTCTCAGGAAACGCCAAACAGTAGCAATATTTTTTGATCTGGATAGAGCATACGATACCTGTTGGAGGACAGGCATCTTCCGCACCCTGTTCTCTTCAGGCTTTCGAGGTCGGCTGCCCCTTTTTATTAGTGAATTTATGGCAGAGCGCACATTTAAATTGTGGGTGAACACTACTCTCTCCCATACTTTCTCCCAAGAAAACAGGATACCCCAGAGCTCCGTGCTAAGTGTTGTACTTGTTTGCCATCGCCATAAATCCAATTATCGATTGTCTCCTTCCCGATATCTCGGGCTCCCTCTTTGTGGACAATTTTGCAATGTACACAGCTCTCAACAGACCAGTCTTCTTGAATGACGTCTTCAAGGATGTCTCGATCACCTCCACTCTTGGAGCATTGAAACCATCTTCCGCTTTTCTCCCAGTAAGACCGTTTGTGTCAGTTATTGGTGTCGTAGAGAGTTTCTTCCGACATCCCTTCATCTAGGAGCTGTTGACCTTCTGTTCGCAGACGTCGCTAAATTCTTGGGTCTTATGTTTGAAAGAAAACTGTGCTGGTCCTCCCAAGTTTCCTATCTTTCGGCTCACCTTCTCTGCCTCTATCGCACCTTAGTGTGCTCGAAATTGGGCTATGGAAGCATAGTTTACTCCTGTGCTCGGCCGTCTATTCTTGGGCGTCTCGACTCTGTCCACCACCGTGGATTGCGTTTAGCATCTGGAGCTTTTTACACCAGCCCTGTGGAAAGCCTTTATGCAACGACTGCTGAACTTCTGCTGTCCAGTTGGTGAGTTGCCCTTCTGAGTCATTTTGCAAGCCATCTGTCTCCCATGACTGCTAATCCGGCCCATGACCTTTTTTTCAACGCCGCCTTGGATTTAATGTATGCAGGCCACCCTTCCTCTCTACTACCATCAGGATCCTTTCCGTAAAGTGCTACATTCTCTTTCCTTCCTTTTTCCTAAAACTTTCTTGATGACTTGGAGGTACAGCACTGCCTTGGCTGCGCCGCCGGACCTGCCTGCTCCGTAACCTTTGTCATTTTCCCAATGTTGGTATATCTTCTCTCATTTATCGCCGGGCATTTGCTACTCTATGTGCACAAATGAAGGATGCCACATTTATTTACACTGACGGCTCAAAAACATCATTTGGTGTTGGGAGTGTCTATATCGTTGGCGACACCCCTAATCAATTTCAGCTTCCTGACCAGTGTTTGGTTTTTACTGCGGAGCTTTACGCTGTTCTTTAGGCTGTCCAAGACATCTGTCGCCATCAGCGGATACAGTATATTATATGCTCAGGTTCGCTCAGCTCTCTCCTCAATCTCCAAGCTCTTTACCCTGTCCACCCTCTGGTCCACCGGATGCAGGACTGCCTCCACTTGGGGGGGGGGGGGGGGGGGGGGAATCTCTGACATTCCTCTGGATCCCAGGACACATTGGTATCCGTGGAAACGAGATGGCCGATATAGCTGCCAAGGCTGCAGTCTCTCTTCTTCAACATACTGTTCGCATGATTCCCTTCACCGATCTACAGAGTGTTTTATGTCTTTGTGTTGCTCTTTTATGGCACACACATTAGTCTGCACTTCTCAATAATAAATTGTGGGATGTGAAACCTCTTTCCTGTGCTTGGACTTCTTCCTCCCGAACTCGTCATTGGGAGGAGGTAATTTTAACTAGACTCTGGATAGGGCACTGTCTTTTTGGCCTTTGACACCGTTTAAGTGGCGATCCACCCCCACTTTGTCTCCACTGCTCTCAGCTGTGGATGGTGAGACACTTTTTACTTCAGTGCCCCTATTTTACTCCGCTACGCGTCTGTTTACAGCTGTTGCCTGACATATCTTCCAGTTTAGCAGATGACACTCGATCAGCCGATCACGGCCTCGAGTTTATCAGTGTCAGTGAGATGATGTCGGTCGTTTGAAGCTATTTTTGGGGAAAACACCCCCCCCCCCCCCCCCACTTTCTGTAGTTGTTTTCTAAGCTTTCCTTCTGTTTTTTAGTTTCCCCACTTTTTAAGTTTCACTCCCATTGCTGCTGATTTACAATTTTTTTTTTAACTTTCCCTAAGCCACAGACTGGGCACTAATGACCGAAGAAGTTTTGCGCCCAAAAACTATATATAAAAAAAGAAAAACATGAGTAGCAAATCTAAGAGTAGGATATGTGACCATAACAGTGAACCTGAGTAGCACATGTAGCTGCGCAGTGAACATCTTAGCTCTGTCAGCTAGAGCAACATGCAGTCTTCGTGGTATCAGGAGCATAAAATGCTAGGGCTTAATAATGATGCAGAAAAATAGTGTTGACGATTTTGATACTGGCACATGGCCAGCAAGATTCTGTATTAATTGCAGAATTGGGAATTTTATTAGGTAATTGTATGAGAAGCTAGAGCAAGCTAGCAACATAGCAAGTAACATTTTGTTGGAGAAGCAATTCAGTGGCAGGCTGCTACTTCTGTTACTGGTAGGTTCAAACAACACAGAAGTGTAACTATGGAGATGCTTCAGGAACTCAAATGACAATACCCAGAGGGAAGGTGATATTATTTCGAGGAATGCTATTGAGAAATTTAGAGGACTGCTATTTGAAGCTGACTGCTGAACGATTTTTTTGTTTCCAACATACATTGCACATAAGGACTATGGAGATAAAATTTGAGAAATCAGGGCTGATATGAAGGCACACATACAGTCTTCTTCCCTTGTATTTGCGAGTGGAATGGGAAAGGAAATGACCAGCAGGGTTATGTGGTACCCTTTGCCATGCGCCATTTGGTGGATAGTGAAGTATCAATGTATTTGGAGATACTAGGTAAAATAAGTAGCCGATTAATGTAGTAGGAGCAGCAGTGATATTTTTAATAGTAGTGAAAGTACTTATACATACATACGTACATGCATACATACAAAATAATCTATTAGCAGTTCCCATAATTAGCAGTGTGAGTAGATTAGCACTAGTCACAAACAGCTAGTTGTAAATATTATTTGCAGCCGGTAAATTCCTGTGCGAGCTTCTGCCTCCAGATTTGCAGCCTAGCTCATCCCACATCCATCCACATCTTCATTTATGGAATGCAATGTGTAAATCAAAGAATGAACAAATGAATAACATTTTAATTTTATGAAAAAATTCAGAAGCATTCAATAATAGGTGCAACCCATCAAGACAAATTAAGGTTATCATATTTTACTGGAAGTAGTTATACCTGTATAAGCAATTCCTCAGGATGTTTAAAATCATCAGATTTTACGAGGCTATAACTTTGTCATAAATAAAGGTACAGAATTGGGGTCAGATTTTTACTGCTATACATGCCTGAAAAGTCTTTATTTACAAAGGAACCATACGATTTTTCCATTGCTTACATTTTATATGTGTGCACATACAACATTAAGGTGCTTTTCACAGCTGTGTTCAGGATTAGATTCGTCATTTACTAATAAGCAATATCAAAATTCTTTTCAACACATTTAAGCATCCAGGCGATGGACTTCATTCACGCATATGTAAGCATGTCGGTGTAGGAAACTCACTGCTGTTCCCATGTAGCATCATAGTTCATCCAAAGTTGTTGGAAGAGGAGGCACATAGGTGGAGCCTTTCACAAACTCCCACCAATAAAAAAGATGCCATAGTGTGAGATGAAGCAAATTTCAAGCTCGGGTCTGCACCCCCTTTAGCTGATCAATCCCTCAGGCAGCTAACTGTTAAGAAGTGCTCTTTTGTGCAGGCTCCAATGCAGTGGTACACCATCCATATGAAAAATTATAGTTCTGATAGTTTTCCATCTCTTCTATTTTTGGTCCATCTATGTGTTCTCTAATATTTTAAACTTTCTTCAATTTGTTACAGAATTCCTTTCCTTTCAGATTCAGTTCAGTACTAATCTCACTAAACTGTTCATCACATTATATAAATTGAATAATAAATCATGGTCACTACCAAGAAACTTCTTGCCCATATTGCACAGCACATTACCCTTATTAATGTTGCAGCTACCAGTTCACGTCATACCTGGAAGACTCGTTTTATAAGATGTAAAGCAATTAGAAATGGCCTGCTACTGGAAGAAGTAGACATTACTGGTAGGTGCAAGATTCCGTAGGTCAATGAAGAGGTTTATGCAAGGTGTTCAGTTGTCAACATCATATCACATCACATTCTTACTACAAGCTTGTATAGGGTAAATACTAATTGGTATATAGTAGCTGCCATGACCTATAAGATTATCCTATAGGATACTACTGAGTGAAAGTATGCTAGGAAGCATTTCAGAATGTTGACACTCTGGAAGAACATTCATTAATTGCAAGGCAGACAGATATGAGCTTTTTGGTTAACTCATTTTCATGCTGGTCCCTCCTGAATTTATTATTGATCCGAATGCTCAAGAACTTAACTCGTGGATCCTCATCCAGTGTCTGTCATTGATATCTCCTTGCATCTGTAAGTTATTTGGATTTGTTTGGAATTGCATGATGTGTGTTTATGTAAGTACAAATGTTGAATTTTTGTTCTGTCGCCTGTAAACCAGTTGCTAACATGTTCCATTATCCTCCTGGCTGCTTCTAGTAAGAATGTGTTTGCCAGTTATAAATGTACTTGTCATTGGCAAGCATTGCAGATTTTCAAGGCACCTCCAATGGTTTTAGCACAACATTTATGTAGGTCGGGATAAATCAAATGCTGAGCCCTGTGGGACATTGTATGTTATTCAGGTTTCCTCCCAAGGTATCTTTTATTACTATGACCCAGTTTTTTATTGCTAAGCTAAGATTCAGATCTTCTAAATTTAATTCTTTTAACACAATAACAGTGTAGTTTCCCGAGTAAAGGGAGATCAAGGTTGTAATGTGTTGCCAATAAGTTTTCTCTACTTCTACTGCATATTTCAGTCATACTGTAAATTCAGCACAATATTTTAGTAATTAGATTGTTACAATCATAAGAAGAAGAGTTCCTCCTCCTGTCACCAGATGATTCTTGTGATTGATTTGACCATTCATCTGATGGAACTGATGTCTGTTCAAGTACAGACTTCCTGACTGAGTCTTATGGATCTAATTTCAATGATAACTTTTCCGCCCAGTTTTTCAGCTACTGTTACGAAATTATTGTTTTCATGGCCTGATATTTCAGTTTTCCCTAAATATTAAGCTGGTGCATAAATTGATAGCTTTTTCATTTTACATGTTGGCATTCCAGTTGCTGAGGGTCTATTTATCAATTGTAAATTTTTTTATTTGTAATTCACTGTTGCTCTTTGAGTTTACATTTTGTCATTTGGAGATAGTGAGTGGAACTGTGGTCACTAGAAAGTGGAGTGCCCAGTGGAGAAATTGGAGCACTGTTGACATACTCATCTGTTTGGGTTTTGTACAGCTGTGGTAGCAGTGGAGGAAGCCAGAAACATTTGCACTCTGTTTATGTTTAATGCCATTGGACAGAGCTGGGCAAGAAAATGGTTTTGTAATTCTAAGGAGAATTGTTTTGCTATTAGTACTTACCTTCGGGGTTTGATGAAGGTCATTTAAATGCATTCATTCACAATGATCCATGTCATTGTACTTGAGAACTGGCAAATTCAATGAACTGTGGTCATTTCATGACCTTCTGACATTTCCGTGCAATGGGGAAGGCTCAAAAATAGGGTGTACCAATACCACATGCACTAAACCAAAATCACAAAATTGGATGGCCATAGGTGCATCTTTGCTTGCCTGTCATCAGTTGCTTGTGAACAACACCAATCATTCCTGCCCTGTATCATTATGCTGATAATAAATGGTGGCTGTTTGCTAAAATAAGGAAAAGAAAGGAATGGCTGAGCCCAAACAAAGCAGCAACAAAAGGCATCTGCAAAAGATAATGTTGTATATCCTGCGTGTTTACTATCAATTGTGTTCTTGAAATGTAACCACTGATTACTGCTGACATTTACTGTCAACAACTGAGATGTGTTGCATATGCAGTACATGAACAATGGCCAGGAACACACTATTTCAGGATAACACCTGCCCACAATCTGCTAGACTGACAAAAAACGGTACACAGACATTGGGTTTCGAAATCATTGCACACCCACCTAATTCAAATGATCTTGCACCCTCAGATTTTCTCCCTTTCTGCTCTCTATTGAACAACCTTCAAGGGACTTCCCTTCAAGATGTAAATACACTGTGAACCTTGTTCAAAGTGTTCTTCACCTTAAAACCATGTGACTTCTACAGTTACAGAATGAAAGTCATCCCAGCATTGGGAGACTGCTGGAAATAATGGAGAACATTTCGTTCATTATTTAAGTCTCCCTTATTTGTACCTGTTATCTATTAAACTTACGAAAAAATGCCATGAACCATATACCAACCAAATACTTGCTGCAAATGGGTACATATGCATAACCTTTTTTCATTTTACTGGTAAACTGTTTCCTTTCATCTCTGTCTAACCAGTATGTATAATGTTCAAAATAATACTTGGTCTGTTAAGCCCAGTGTCTGAGTACAGATGTTGCTAACACAGATTTGTATTGTACATATCTGTTGCAACACAGTTAAGTCAGTGCATGTGTGCTAAGTCTTCAGTGATGAATCATATTGTCTTTGGTTGTAAAGTTTATAAAGAATTTAATATTTTCTCAAAATAATTCTGCTCCCCAACTGAGGTTATGGCTGAGTAAATGTCAGAAGATTCTTAATTTCTTGTCATAAAATGATGTGGCTCTGTTGAGAGGTTAATGTAATCTGTGCACCATTGTTTCTCAGAATATTTGAGGAATAGTGATGGGTCAGCTGTGTAGCAGTAGTTCTCCAACATAAAAACTAATTACTCTTGTTCTGAGGTATTGGTTGAAATAATTTTCATGAACAACCCAAAGGGTGCATTGGAATATTATTAAAAATGAGCACCGCTTCTAAAAGTAATTTCATATGAAGAAAATGCAATGGAGAATTGGCAGAACCTGTAAATTAGTTAATAAATATGTTTACTTCAACATAGAAATGACTGAAGCACTAAATATCCACCAATTGATGTTGGAAATAATTTGAATTTGTTGTACGATCGGTAGGCCTCGTAGTTGCTGTGGATAGAGAGAAAATTATTTCTTAATGGAATACAACAGTATACTTACTCATTAAAGGTCAGTTGAATCAAAAGTACAATTCAGCTGAGGAAAGAGTGATTCCAAGTTTCCTCTTGGGTAATCATCCATATGAAAAGTGAGTTTCATTAATTGTTATAGTAACATTTCCTTTTCTAAATGATTGATAATGTGTTCACACAGTTGGTTATGTGGAACGAAAGATAGCTCCTGAAAGAATTTTTTCATAATTATGTTTAAATCATAAATTATTTGAATTGTTCCCTTCCTTTAAAATACAAATACATAAGGAATGTGTTAAATTAGGCATGCAATAATTGTATCAAAAACTTGAAATCTTGAAGATAGAAGTCAAAAACTAATTGCATTTTGGACATTATAGATTCTATACATGGCTCACACAAATAGCGTCATTCATAATGTAATTTTGGATACTCTAAGAAACCAAAACTATACATAAATCATACAGTTTAAACACAAGTCTTTCAATTTTTCATTGTATTACATTTTGTTATTAAAAAAATTCATCTTGCAACACAGTTGTAGGTCCCAATTCTAAAGACACGAGTAATATCTTTTCCTTTTTAAATAATCATTGGTTAATTTGTTAATGTTCAAATTTGCTCAGTTATAACAAAAAGTGCTGTCACTTTCGTATTGTGCGAATATATTGTAGCCTTTGTAATGGGTTTCAAAGACATTACCATAGCTTCTGCATTTTCAGAGATGCCATAGAAATTTTTATATACCTACGTCATTTAAAATTTCTGCAATGATAAACAATCCAGGATTTGTCAGATCAACATGCACATCCTTGCCAGCATTTGATCCCCGCAAGAACCATTTTACACCTCTGAATACCCAGAACATCTTTGATGGGTTGCGTCCTCAGTTATGAGAAGATGTTTTATTTTTTCAAGCTTCAGGGTTGTTTTGACAAGAATATTATGATAGCTTAAGGTAAAAAATAATAGTAGTTTCGAATATGAGCAAAAAGTTTGACCTGAATGTAAGTTATGCACACTCAGTTGTACAGGTCTTCCAGTACCATAAAACATGGTTTTTGCTTGAATCTGAGTTTGTGCACATTTATAAAAATCTGTAGCTCAGCCAGCATACCGTTTTCTGTCTTTCATCTGGTTCCACACTCCTCTCCTCATTGTACCACCAATAGCATCCATCACAACTTTACCATGACATGCTGCAAAGAATAACAGTCCATTTCCACTTTAAATACTTTCGAACACAAGCTGGATAACATGTACTTGTTTTCAAATAGGGGAGTGTAGCCATCTCAACAAATTGTCAACTTTTTAGAGACATGATATCTTCTTCTTTAAATCAGCTGTAATGTATATAAGAACACAGCAATAGAAACATTCATGTGTTAGATTTCATTAGTGATTATGGCATGATAAAATGTTTCCGTAGCATCCAGGCAAAACCTGTGAAGCCTGTACTTGTTCCAAGTGATGATGATGATGATGATGATGATGAGCACTTTGACTTTTGTCTTCATTAATCAGAGAATCATTATCTACAAAGTCTGTCTGTGGATTCCAGATTTGAGAGATCCATTTTGCACTTATCCCCAATTCAGCAGAGTGTGAGTTTTTTTAATGAAGCAGTGTAATATTAAATATAAAATGTGCTTATCAGTTACTGACACTGCATCAGCAATGGTACCATTACCTTCTGCATATTTTTGTTGCATGTCAACATTAATCCATTTTTTCCATTTTACTTCTTTGCCAGTCAACTTCATTATTAAATTTGGAGTGAAGTTTATGAGTTACAGTTTTTACACTTCATACATCAGTTCTTAGTACACATGAATTTAACAGTGGACTACATCTTCCAGTAACTCCTTACCTCATGAAAAAATGCTTTTTTCATTGTCATTTTTCAGTGCATTCACCAGATAGAGTTGGCATGATACTTTCACGCATACATTGAGGTGTATTGTAAACCAACAAAATGTGTAATGAATGAAAGTATTTTTTATTTGCCCCATTTCTGTGTCTGCCTAAAATTGCTTATAAGCTCCCTGAGCTGAAAATATTATGTAGTGTTTTTCCAAAACTCTGTGCGTCTTAGTTAGCCTTCTGATCTTTAAATGATAAGTATCCCATCTGTCAGGTGCTTGACAGATTGTCATCTCTGTTGTAAAAAAATTAAACTGTTTGCTTCTCTTTTTCCGAAACATTGTTATTCAGTTTGTGTAGTTAATGTTTCCTTAAACATTACGGAAGCTGTTGCACTGGAACAATTAATTTGTTTGTTACTGCATAATTCCAAGTGTGGATGTAGCTTTTGCTGAAGTTTGTGGGGATTTGTGTGAACCTAAATAGGGTTCTGATTATTACACTATAGTGACATGAGTGATCTTGCATTTACTTTCTTTGTACATACTCTTCACAACTCTTTCTTCCTCTTTTCCTTTACTTTAAATGTAGACATTTGCTAAGTTGCTCTCTTTCTTTTCTTCTGAAGTCTTGTGATATTTTCTTGTCATTTTCTGTACATGGAACCAACTGTAATTGATTTGCTTATAGTTTTGCAACATTTCTCTCTCTCTCTCTCTCTCTCTCTCTCTCTCTCTCTCTCTCTCTGATTTACTATTCATTATCTTTAGCAGACAGCTAGTACAAATGTGTAGCAATGCACCAGCATTCATATATTCAGCAAATGAAACTTTTATTGTTTCATCCACAAAATAATCCCCCCATAAAATCTTTGCTTTACAGCACCATTTTTTAAAAAGTTGTTTAGGTTTATTTTAACTAACAAAAAATGTAAACTTTCTTCCTGAACTACCTTCTGGGTAGTAAGAATCCTTGACATTAAATTCTTCTTCGGATATCAAAACTTAATCAGTATTTTTAGTTGCATATCTGGCAGCAAATATTATGAATTCAAACTTAAAATACCTATAACACTGTAGCCAAACAAAATGTACTTTGTAACATAGTCTACACAGTTCAAATCAGCACACAGGAAGTGTCATATTGATCAGTACGTTAGGTATATATTTTGGAGACAAAGATTCTTCCTATCATTGTAACATCTACTTGTAGCTTTCAAAAAATAGATGTGGGAAATCATTTACATTTTTCCTCCTCAGACAGGAAAACAGATACTACAGATGCAAAAACAAAGATAATATTCAGAAAATTATATCTTAGTCTTATACTTACATTTTGGAATGGTTCAAAACTACTAATTTGTGAGGCAAAATGGCTGGCCTCCACTTAACTTCAGGACGTGAAATAGCTAGTACTGACAATACATGCACATACAGGTACAAGGAACTTCCGTAACTTTTGGAATTATTAGTTCCTTCATCTGGTAAGAGTTAGTAATAAATACAAGAAGGTTAGGAAAGGAGGTCAGGTCACTGAGACCCAAAGAGTGTCACTCACAAGGAAACACCATCAATTTGACCTAATATTTTAGAGAGAACAAAAGCATTCCATACTTCATGGAGTATGACACACTTTTTTCTTCAAAAAATTTCCTACAACATTCAGGTGTGTCTTATACTCAAAATTAATATATAAATGTCCAGTGTTTGATTTAAAATTCCTGCCAGCCTTAAGAAAGGCCATTATTCAATGCTGTGGGAAACCTATCTCTATCTGGCAATATTGGATTCCACTGGCAGCAGCAGTGCACTGATGCGACAAAAATGAGTTGTGGAGCTTCACAAGCTTGCTGGAGCTTCACAAGCTTGCTAAAACTGCCCACCCCCCTGCCCCCCCCCCCTCCTGCCCTGCCATCACAAACCCAGAACACTGTCTAGCCGAAGATGTGTCACTACAGTCTACAGTGCCAGTGAACTTGAACTGAAAGTGATTTGTGTTATTGGTAACAGAGTAATATTTTCTTTAGTGGTTTCCTAATGGAAAAAAAGGTTTCATATGATGTGGGCTATAAATTGAAGGTAATTGCATATGCAAAACAACATGGATACAGAGCAGCTGAGTGGCATTTTGGTCCTCCTCCACCAGAAATAGCCACTCTTGATTGGCTTGCTAGTAAGGGTGAACTAAGAAATTAAAAAGACTACATTTGCAAATTGAGGACTGAATGTAAAATGACCAAAACGACACTCATATCTGCAATTAAAGCAACAAACAAGTACTTCCCTGTCCTGTGTTTAATTCATGATACAGTCCTACAAACATTCAACCAGATGTCCGTACAATCATGTTCTGCATTGAAGATAGCATTCCAGTCAACTGGCAACTATGCCAATGATGTCAGGGCACGTATGAAATGAGGTAGTGTTTGTTGGGTAGCCCCACATCCACAACTGCTGTGTACACATCTACAGATAGTGCAGTTTGACACAGAGAAAATGCCTACCAGACTCGGCAGTGGAGGGCCATAGAAAGAAGCAGGACAGTAAAAAATTGATGTGGCCTGATGCCCTAGTGTGAATTGTTCTGTTGTTTCTTGGATGTGGTGACAGTTCATAGAGACTGAAATGTATCCCAAAGTCCCGGGCAGGGTTGACCACGTGTGACTTCAGCAGAGAGGACTGTTATTTGGCTGTAAGGTCACAACTGACTGCCTTAGTACTGCACGGCAACTGGCATATGAGCTTGCAGCACTTGCTGGACGTGTTGGATCAAGGTAAACTGTTCGCAGATTGCTTTGGCAGAGTGGCCTTTATTGTCGGAGACCTGCTGTATGTCTAACTCTGACACATCTTCACAGAAGGCAATGCCTAGAGTGAGCAGGCAGCTTGCTTGTGACCCAGGGCAGGCTGCTTTGTCTTGTGTTCAAATGTGGACCCCATGCTGCATTACAGGATGTCACTATGTGTGTCACAAGAATTTGGTGTAGGCTGTGATAGTGGGACAAGAATCATGTAGTACATAAACTGCTTAGTACTTCTATGCTCCAGATTATGTTTGTTTGATGAAAAGCTTCTGTCTTTCCACTAGCATGTTGCAGCATTGGCTGTTGCTATACTATGCCCAGCTGGCTTTGCTTTGCAAAGCAAGTTGGCCATGTTTTGCTTTCCAATGCATAACTCACCGATCTGCAGCTGGCCCTGTTTCAACTCACTTCTGCTCTGGCATGGTTTTTTTTTTTTTTTTTTTTTTTTTTTTTTTTTTTTTTTTTTTTTTTTACCAATTATTGTTAGTACATTACACTGACCTTTGTTTTATAAATACTCTGTCCCTTGGATTGACCAAACTGTACTACCCATTACACCAGAGTTACTGGCAACCAGTATTTCCATCCTTATTTCGCCTCTTAAGTATCATTCTAACAATTAGTTACATTAACCCTTTCACTGAATCTTACACATTTCCATAGGGCCCCTTTCCCTGCACCTTAACTCAAACACCATGGAACTAATTTCATTACTATGCTTCCTGCACAATTTTTTCTAACTCTCCACTTAAAAGTGAAAATGAATCGATTATTCTTCATACTATATCACTGTGCATTCTGCTTCATTCCACTGCTTTTATGCTCAGGTTATGCAACCCAGTGGAATATGAACTATAGCTCTGTCTGAACTTGATCATGTTCTTTGTCTTTTATGTACCAGAAGAACATCAGGCCCAGCAGAACAAGTTCAACTGCAGTGGTTGGTATGACAATAGTCAGTGTTGTCTCTTTCTGGTGCTGATTTTCACAATATGAATTTACATGCCGCAATAAGGTTTCCAGGGAGATTGGTCCCTCCTGGTTCAGAAATATGTTTATAGATGACATTAGTTCTGGCCCTAGAGTTATATTTAAACTGCTTAGGTTTGTGGCAGGTGGCACTTCCATGGGCTCTTCTGGCCAGTACAAATGTGGCTGGGAAATGGTCAAGTGAGTTATCCCAGCAGTCGTGGTGGACATGCAGAAAGTAGGCCCCATTATGTTGCATGCTGTTCCATTTAATAAGAAAGCATTCACCTTTCATCCTACCCTCATTGCTGATGTACCCATCCACTTCTTGAAACAGCTAGATCCTACTATCATCCTGTCAAAGCTAGGGTCCAACCCACGTTCCTCTACTTGCTGAAAGTACAATTCTGTCTGGAACACTTCTTTATTGCATTCTCTTTCCTCCCTTGTCCCATTAGCAATTCCACAGCGCAGGAATCCTGCCCCGCTCTTATTACCATACTCAGACTGACTATGATTTCCTCTCAGTGACATTTTTGTAACTTTGCTTTCTCCATTTCCACATATCTTCCTTTGTCTTTTGCAGTTATTAACAGTCACTGAGTTTTTACTCTTACAAGTTTCATCAATATTTCCCACTTGACAAGTTATGCGTGAATTATGTAGCACTCATGATGTGCTTGTTTCCTTGCTACTGTTACAGAAGTGGATATGGAAACTTCGATCAGTTCTGACTGATGCTGTGTCTACTCCAAATTAAAGGGCAAGTCTTTGTGCTCAGGTTCTGAAACCAACGTCAACTTTGGTGATAGTACCTTCTGTACTTTCCTTAGACCCTTTAAATACTGGTCGTCTTGTGACAAATTTATCCCTAGCTGAAACACTATCTTCTACGGACTGCAACCATTTTAATAACTACTTCCCTCTCTAAGACTTGTACTGGGGTTTGTAGTTCTCAGATATTCCTAGTAGTATGTAATACTGTTGCTTTTGTACTTCAGCTGTCTACATGTGCATGCTTCTTCTCAGTTTTATGTGTAAGTTCAAAATCAAATTTGCTTAGGCTTGCTGCCCATGATGTCAACCTATTGGTAATGTTTCTTTAACCCAACAACCATTTTAATCAGAATGAAATTTTCACTCTGCAGCAGAGTGTGCGCTGATATGAAACTTCCTGGCAGATTAAAACTGTGTGCCCGACTGAGACTCGAACTCGGGACCTTTGCCTTTTGCGGGCAAGTCCCGAGTTCGAGTCTCGGTCGGGCACACAGTTTTAATCTGCCAGGAAGTTTCAACCATTTTAATGCCACATTATCTGTTTTTACTCTAAATGTTTTACCATACAGATAAAATTTGAAATATGTGAGTCCATAAATAAGGTTAATATCCCATTCTCCCTTGTGGAATAATTTCATTCTGCAGAATTTAGTTGCCTTGAGCATAAGCTACTAGATGTTCTATTCATTCCACCTCTTCTAATAAGACAGCCTGGTGCATGGTTTTATGTGTCATATAACGAAATAAATTCTCTATTAAAATCTGGAAATGCCAGTATTGGGCTGGATGCTAAAGCTTGTTTTAACTCTTCAAAAGCATATTGGTACTGTTGTGACCACACAAATTTAGTACCCTTCTTTTAACAATTATGTAACGTTCTGGCAGTATCTGCATTTCCTTTTATGAACTGGTGGTAATAGTTCGCAAGTCCAGAATGATTGCTACTCTTTTGCAGATCATGGTACAGGAAATTAACATACAGCTCTAATTAATCTTGGGTCTGCCTTAACTCCATCTCGTCATATGTCCTAAGTATGCTATCTATTCCATTGCAAAATCACACTTTTCTGTACTCAGTGTTAACTTCACTTCTTTTAACCTTAGGAATACTTCCCTTTTTCACTGCATATACTGTTTGATATCACTTCCATAGACAATTATGTCATAAAGATACACAGAGCATTGCTATGGTTTCATACTTTTGAGTATTGCGTCCAACAATCTCAGAAATGTTACAGGTCCTTTTTTTTATTTTTAATGAGGATGGCATCCTTATGATTTGGTAGTGTCCCCAGGGTGTCAGTCCTGTGGTGCAGGCTCTATCTGGTGATAATCACTCTACAAATCCATTGTTGTAAAATATTAGCATTGCTCTGAATGATCCATAGCTTCTGTGATGTGTGGGAAAGGGTAGGCATCCATTATGGTTTTTGCATTTAAGTGTCTGTAATCAAACCAAAACCAATATTTCTGGCACAACTATTCTTGCCCACCATTGACTGTCACAATTTTCAGTTATTCCATCATTCAGCTGTTCATCAGTTTATAACACCAAAATTGGGTGAAAGTTGCTAGCTATTCTGTATGGTTTGTGTTAGATTGATGATTCATTTCCTATTGGTATGCAGTGTTGTGCAATATGCGTACCTGATAATGGTCCTTGTCGAAAAAAATAAATCATTGAATTCCAAAAGTAGTTTTTTCATCTGTTCCCTATTGCTTCCCTCTAGGTGCTTTACTTTTGCTTCCCATACAGTTTCAGTGATGTCTGTCAATTCTCCGTGGCTGTCCCCTAAATGCCCCATTCTTCTTCCTCCAAGATATTCATGTTAGCAATTAACAACTGGTTTGTTAATCACATGCCCTCCATGCTGAAATGTTACATAGAAACCGGTATGTGCATGATATGTCTGTTAAATATACAACCCACCTGATCTAATACTTCATTCTCTTCTAATGGTTCCATCACACACAAAATTCCTATTGGCAAACTAGAATCAACACTGACCCAAAGTAATTTCACAGTACCCTTAGATACATAATCATGAAAATCAAGTCTTAGTATGGTTGTTCATGGTTTAATTGGTTCATCTTTTGCAACACACTCTCCTTGCCACCTCTCTACCATAACCCAACCTAACTGAAGCACCTTTCTGTTACGTTCCACCCTATGTAGCTGGAAGTTGATTATGGCACAATGCTGATAAAAGAAATATAATTCAAGAATCATGTCATAGCCCTCACTTGCAAGTGGCACAATCTCTAATTGTTGTTGAACTTGAGCAGTATCCGGGTGAATGCTTATGTCCACCGTCCTAATGGTGTGATGATGTCTTTATTCCCACTCCATGCAGTCTGTACTGTGGTGGGTCCAATTGCTTACATTTCACCAGATCTGTACTGGCAACTGAAACATGTCCCCTGTGTCCAGTAATATATGGAATCCGTTTTTTCCTACTATTCTTACCGCATGCAGTTCTTATCACATCCACTTCTCCATACAGTTTTGTAGCATCTAGTCTTCCTGGGAATCACCATAGGTGGACTAGGGGTCCCACCTAGTGTTTAATACTTTATTCACATCACCCTGAGGCTGGTGACACTTCATCCTTACATGGCCTGTTTGTCCAAACTTGAAATGTTGTATATTAGCTGCAAACACTGTCCATTTGTTCTGCATTCCAGTCAACAAATTGATCTTCTCACACACTGTAGTTACCATACTGCTGTGCGCAAATCTGTCAGACACGCTGTCCACACACATTGACATTTCCGCTTGCAGCCCTCTTAAAAAAACATTGAAGACCCCCTGCTCTGCTTCTTGTGAAATAATGTCATTGGCTTCAGCATCCTGCCCAAATGCACAGGTACGTTCATTAATTTTCCTTATCCTATCCACCGAGCGAGGTGGCGCAGTGGTTAGCACACTGGACTCGCATTCAGGAGGACGGCGGTTCAATCCCGTCTCCAGCCATCCTGATTTAGGTTTTCCGTGATTTCCCTAAATTGTTTCAGGCAAATGCTGGGATGGTTCCTTTGAAAGGGCATGGCCGATTTCCTTCCCAATCCTTCCCTAACCCGAGCTTGCGCTCCGTCTCTAATGACCTCGTTGTCGATGGGACGTTAAACACTAACCACCACCACCACCTTATCCTATCTGCAAATTATTCCATAGTTTGTGTATATTTCTTAGTCATTACTGATAATTTTTCCCTGTAGTGTCTGGCACTATTTTGATCCCTAAATCTTTGAATTAACCCTTCTTTAAATCCTTCGAATGTTGTAGCTCCCTTCAGAGCTTCTGTATACCCTAAATACGTTTTTACTTCCCCCGTGAACCTGAGTTTTGTAACAGTCAATAGTACTTCATTAGACCAAGCTTGCATCTGAGCCAGATATCACAGGTGAAGACCTGCTCATTGTCAGTTGTTTTACCAGGGCAAGGAGCAATTAAGCTTTTGTCTGACAAATTTACACTCTGTTTAACAATAGTGATCCTGTCAACCCATGAAGTTCTATATAATCTGCTGGTATTTGTGCTACATTTCCTAACAATATGCATACTGCTTCTGGCCATGGCACACCTTGTGTCTCTGGTTCTATTGAAGATTTGTCCTTCACAACACTCTTTTCAAGAGCTAACATTCACAAGACAAGAAGACAACACACATTAACTTACTTCTTACATGTAATTATGAGCCATATTGACTCCCAGCACTGCATACAGATATGGCCCAAATGATTACATGTGTAACATTTTCCTAGAAGTGATTTCATACATTGCACTTGGTGACCCTTGACATTACTCTGTGCACATCTAACAGTCACTAACTAATCATGCCTTCCATGGGTTGAAAAATCCACTGGTTCTCTATTTGCAATAAAATCTACTTCATAAAATTCATGACTGTCAGATGTTTTTTCTATTACCCCTTTATTCACTGTAACATGGGTGTAGGTTCAAACATTGCTGTAAGAAGGAGGCAAACTTCTGACATCAGTGTTGCATGACCCTTGGATTGTCACACATGGAGAGTGAAATGAGATTTCAGGGCAACTGTAGATATGTTTAATTACTTTCTTTTTCCAACACTCAGCCACAGTACATCAGGAACAGCTTTTTAGAGGCTTCCAGTTACCTCTCATGTGAAATAGTAGACATCTGGCATTGCTGACAGTGTAAGGCTGAATATGGGGTCACTCAGTGCTGCTGTCAGCAGTCTCTCTGGCTGCAACAGTGATGAAACTGCAGTGGTGCAGCTGATGATGTCCGTGAACTTCCTCCAGTGATCAACCAGCTCCATCGTGCATCACGGCAGGCTGTCTAATGGTCAAACGGCAGACCCCATAGTACATTCTAGGATATCACTCTGAGTGTCACAGGCTTGTGGGTGTTGTTGGCTCTGGTATTGAGAAAAGAATCATTTAGTACACGAATGGCTGAATGCTTACACATTTCAAACTATGTTTGTTGAGCTCTTCAGGCACAACTGGTGGCAAGTGAGGAAAGTCTCCCGACATTCCACTAAAGTGCAGCAGCATTGGCTGTTGCTATAACACACCCAACTGACTCAGCTTCGCAACGCCAGTTGGTCATGTTTTTCTGTGCAGCATGTAATACTCCCACCCTTCCCACTAACACCAGCTTTCCTGAATTGTGCAGGTGGGAACTTTCCCTACATTCATGTAACACTCGTGGCCTCAATCTTCATTAGTCCTTGTCCTCACCCATCCAGCTTCCTGTTGCATTCTAGCACCATACAGCCCTCATTCCACCATCGCACCCAGTCATTTTACTTCTCTCCTTTTTTGGTAGCCACCTCCCCACCTCTCACCTGCCCACTGTTTAACCGCCTGATAGCACATAGCTGCAATACCCTTTTTCCACCTCATCCTTGCATACTCCCCAGCAGCACTGCACTGTACGTCACCCCTACCTTACTCAGCCTTCCCACCCTAGTCTTCTCGTTACCCCTGCCCAGTCACCACTCCCATCATGCAGTGATGCTGCTGCTCACAGTGTGGCTAGAGTTGCCTGACTGCAGTCGTGTGTGTGTGTGTGTGTGTGTGTGTGACCTAATTTTGTTGGAAGACTTATGGGTCAAAAGTTTTATTTGTGACGCTCTTTTTGTTGTGCCTATCTGTGACTTAGCATCTTCACAATATGGCGAGTGTCAACTTTGCTGCCCCCTGCTGGTCGAGGGGTTATAATAGGCTTGAGGTATCCCTGCCTGTTGTAAGAGGTGACTAAAAGGAGTCTCTCACTTTTCGGCCCTCTAAGTTCAGGCCCCATTTTATGGTGTGACCTGCCTCTTTCCAAATTCTACAGAAGTGCAGGCCATATCGGGAAGGATGCCTTACGTGGTGCATGAGTTACCATAGTGCTCTTAGATTCGCTCTCCTGAGCCGCTTGTCATGGCTTTGCATCTCCACCTGCAATTCAAACTATTTGAGCAAGGACACTTTCCAGGGTATGTCATCTTCTTACGTTATCTCCTGTACTCTTTTTCCCCCATGACAGTATTGGATTTCTCTGTGCCCAATATCCAGCATGGTAGCCAGTCTGTTGTGGTAGAGCTGTCATGTACCCCTTTGGTGGTAGTCCCCTGACAACACAGGGATTGCACTGCTGATGCCTGAGCTGTAAACTCCCCACATATGCCATGGAGTAGATACCAGTCTTCCTGGGGCACCAGGACTCCCAGCAATGGCCATTGTGCCAGGTGGCCTATGCTGTGGCTGTGTGGTGGCCATGGGGAGATCCCCTGATCAGAGTGGGTAGCATCATGACAGATGACCAGCAATGAAGCAGAGTAAGTCACGTTTTGCTGGTGACTGTATGGCACCAGCAGTTTCTTACGAAGGGCAAGATCGTTTCCCTCCCTTGCTATACCATGGGATTGTCATAGGGCTACAGAAAGAAAAGAGCCATGTTCGCCTTGGTATTTAGTCTGTAGCAGAATGGACAAGGACTCCTTTCTGTGCACGAAGCCTCAATTTTTTGTTAAACATCTTGAGGATAAGTTTGAGGGAGTGACAGCACTGTCCAAGATGAGAAGCGGTGCAGTCTTGATTCAGACAGCATCCCCAGCCCAATCCTGGGCGTTACTCGCTTGTGACCAGCTGGGTGATATTGCTGTTTCCATCACTCTCCATAAAACCCTCAACATGGTCCAGGGAATTATTTTCCATCACGACCTCCTCTTGCAGTCTGACAAAAGCTCGCGCCAATCTAGAATGCGGGGTGTTCATTTCATCTGGCGCATTTATAGGGGACCCAAAGACAACAGGGGTGCTGCCAGTGCCTCCATCTTGGCCTTTGAGGGTGATTCATTGCCTGAGAGGGTCATCAAGGTGACAGTTAACAGCTGTGACGTGAAACCATACATCCCTCCTCCTATGGGGTGCTCTAAGTGCTGGAAATTTGGGCACATGTCTTCCTGGGACACTTCCAACACCATATGTCGAGATTCCGGGTGTCCACTGCAGCCACGCACTTCCCATGAGCCTCCTCCACCTTGTATCAACTGTGGAGAGCAGCACTCTCCCAGCTCACCAGACTGCACAGTACTCCAAAAGGAGCAGAAAATCATAGAGTACAAGACCCAGGACCAGTTGACTTACCAAGAGGATAAACGTAAATTGGAATGATTACACCCCATTTGGTTGACATCTACATATTCTGCAGCTGTATTACAACTGCCATCACAAGTACCTACTTTGGGAGCAAGGACTCCCCCTAAATCCAGGTGACATCGATCCCTTCCCCCCAGCCAGAGAAGCAACAGCCTCCTCTGACTTGTCTCGTGTGGAAGAGGTGCTTTGGGACCCTCTCTCTCAAGCTAATGCCACAGCAGACACTCCACTCGCCAGTAGCAATGGGAGCCAAAAGCTGCTCGACAAAGAGCTTCACGGTCTTCATCCATGCCTGAAGCTACTTCTGAGAAGTCTTCCCAGCAAGCCCCTAAAGAGAAGTGAGAGGGCAAACAAACAATGAAGTCTACCAAGGAAAAGAACCGTCCGGTGGCCTCAACACCACCACTACCTACCAATTCTGCACCTGCGGATGACGTGGAGATCTCAGCATCTTCTGAGGATCTGGATCTCACTGATGCCTCATCCACAATGGGAAGGGATACAAATACTCAGTCAGTGGCAGCAGGTTACCCTGAGGCATAACATGCCTTCTTGCATGCTTCATGCCTTCCCGGCCTCACGATAATGTCATTGTCCAGTGGAGCAGCTGTGGTTTTTTCCACCACCTGACTGAGCTACAGCAATTTCTTAGCTTTACACCTGCTTTTTGCATTGTCCTCCAGGAGACCTAGTTCCCAGCAATGCGGACCCCTGCCCTTCATGGCTATAGGGGATATTACAAGAACCATAGTGACTATTATAGAGTGTCAGATGGAGTTTGCGTCTGGGGCCTGAACTCGGTATGCAGTTTAACCTGTGCCCCTTCAAACCACTGTTAGGATAAGGGTGACGCAGGAAATAACTGTCTGCAATATATATCTTCCTCCAGATGGTGCATTCAGTACCCCTGAATGCACTGGCTGCACTGATTCATCATCTATCTAAACCTTTCCTACTTTTGGTAGATATTGATGTCCTTAACCCCTTGGCACTGTGCTTACTGGCTGAGGTAGATATGTCGAAACTTTAGTGTCTCAACTCGATCTCTACCTCTTAAATACTGCCCCCCCCCCCCCCCCCCCCCCCACATTTCAGTGTGGCTCATGACATTTACTTGGCCACTGATTTATCCCAGGACTTCTCCCATCTGTCCACTGGGGAGCGCACGGTGACTTGTGTGGTAGTGACCACCTTCCCATCTTCCTGTCACTCCCTACCGCCATTCCCCAGGACGTCTACCAAGATGGTCTATAAACAAGGTAGATTGGGAAGCTTTTACCTCTGCTGTCACCATTGAAACTCGTCCACATGGTACCATGGATGTGGTAGTTGAGCAGGTCACTAGAACGATCGTTTCTGTGGCAGAAAACACGATCCCTTGTTCTTTAGAGTGGCCCCAGCAAAAGTCAGTACCTTGGTGGTCGCTGGAAATTGCTGAGGCCATTAAAGAACATCGGCGAGCTCTACAACGACATAAGCGGCACCCTTCCCTAGAGCAGCTAATAGCCCTTAAACGGCTTGTACCTGTATTTGCCAGCTTATAAAAAGACGGAAACAGGCATGTTAGCAGATTGACGTCTCGACCATTGGGTGCCTATACATCCCCTTCCCAAATCAGGATGATGTGTTTGTGGGTACGAGACCCCAACAGGTGTTACTGGCGTTAACATCAATGGCATGATATCTACAGACACAAACACAATTGTCGAGCACTTTACTGAGCACTCTGGTTGAGCCTCCGTGTCAGAGAATTAACCCCCAGCATTTAGCACCCTCAAATGGTGGATGGAAAGAAAAGCCCTCCAGTTCACTGAATGTTACATTGAACCCTATAATGCTCGACTTACAGAGTGGGAGTCCTCAGTGTCCTTGCACATTGCCCTGACTCAGCTCCTGGGCCAGATTGGATCCACAGTCAGATTATGAAACATCTCTTGTTCTGCTACAAGCAACATCTCATTATCTCCAACAATCTCTGGTGCGATGGCGTCTTTCCATCGCAATAGCGTGAGAACACCATTATCTGAGTGCTCAAACCCGGTACAAACCCACTTGATGGGGATAGCTATCGGCCTTCACAACATTCTTTGTAAGCTGTTAGGACATACGGTAAGTCAGCCGTTGTGTTGACTCCTGGAGTCGCATGGACTACAGGCTGCATGCCAGGGCAGTTTCCGCCAGGGTCACTCTACCATTGATAGTTTCTCTCGAGTCTGCCATCAGAACAGCCTTTTGCAGATGCCAAAGTCCATGGTGTTCACTGAGGCTGAAGCTTCGCCTCTACATTTCACAAGGTCCTAAGGACTCAGTTAACCCTGCAGCTCTCTGCTGTCACTTCCTCTCGGTTCTTGACATGTACTGCGACCATGAAGTGGTTTACACTGACAGATCAGTGGATGATGGTCACGTTGGCTTTGCGTATGTTCATGGGGAACATATTGAACAGCACTCCTTGCCAGACAGCTGCAGTGTTTTGACTGCAGAGCTGGCAGCCATTTCTCGTGCTCTTGAGTGCATCCACTCATGCCCTAGTGAGTCATTTCTTCTATGTACTGAATCATTGAGCTGCCTACAATCTATTGACTAGTGCTACCCCCACTGTCCTTTGCTAGCGTCCATCCAGGAGTCCATGTATGCCCTGGAATGGTCTAGTCGTTTCGTGTTGTTTGTGTGGACCCCAGGCCATGTCGAAATCCCAGGAAATGAACTTTCTGACAGGCTGGAAACCCTGTCTGGAGATCAACATCCCTGTAACTGACCTGCGATCATTATTACACCACAAGATTTTTCAGGTTTGGGAGACGGAATGGCATAATCTCAGTATGCAGAAGAAACTGTGTGCACTTAAGACGACTATGAATGTGGGGAAGTCCTCCATGCGAGCCTCTTGCACATGGCTACCTCCAGTCGAAAGGTCCCACCTCGGTGTCACTGTGGCTGACATATGACTGTCATCTGCCACTCTGTGGCTGACTTTTAACCTTCACAGCACACTACCCTTGTTGGGCAACAGTGCTTCAACAGCAGATTAAGTTTCATGTTTTATTCATGAGGGGGGCGGGTTTATTGTACCATCTAAGGATGGGCACTTAGCCTTCCTCTGAGGTAATCACCCTCCCTCCATTCTAACTCTGTCATGCTTTCTTTGTGGTCATCTTTGCCCTACATGAGTTCATCTCGCCTTGTCTTTTTTGGGGTGGACATTTTAATGTGTTGCAGAGTGGCTGGCACATCCTCTTTTGTTATTGTAATCAGCCAGCCCAGACCACCACATGCTCTATGGTTTTAATACCTTCTTCTACTTCTCCTTGTGGTGTATGTTTTCCCCGTTTTCTGTTCATTCCATTCCTTTTTTTTGTGTGTGTGTTGGGTGTTTTTGTACCTTGAGCCTTCCTTCCATCAGGAAAAAAGGCGCTGATGACCCTGTAGTTTGGTCCCTTTATACCCAAAATCAACCAAAAAATCAACTTTGCTCTTCATAATATTGTTACATTCCATCCAGGATTTTCCATTACTTTATTCCGTAAAGTATGATGCTTGCAAGACAGCAGCGCTGCAGTTGATCTGACATTGAAATTTGGGCCATAATTCTAATATTTTGCAGTTACGACCCTCCAAAGTACAGCTTTTAAAGATGCACATGCATAAGTTGTCTGTTACTCCACCCCACTGGAGCCACATAATGCCTGAGCAACAAGTACTACCCTGTTGAATGGGTAAAGGGTTTGCGAAATACTGTTTTGGTGTTGCTTTTATACTTCATTCATTGTGCAAAAGTGTGTGATTTCTAACTTGTAAGTGGGGACAGAGATCTCTTTACTATGTTGCAATTCACAAATGTAGTGTAAATGATTGAAGGCCATGTTATAGTAGTAGTATAGCTCTCAATCTGTTTCTTTAGAATTTACAGCTGGCACTGTTAAAGCGAAGTACATTCTGCAGGAGGTGCACTGTTCTTAACGTAATTGGGATGATCAAAATGTAGATCAAAACTAGGTAAATTAATTTCATAATAATTCTGAAGTTGGCTAGGTTACTTACTTTCATCTTGAGGTGTATATATGTAGCTCCAGAATATGGATACAGAAATAATGTTAAAATACAGAGTGTAGGTAAAGTCCAGGAACACTTTCAATTATTTCTTGCACAAGAACTAAAAGTTGGGAAGGTTTCATACATATTGCATTTTGAAAAAATACTCTGAAAGTTTTTTTACAAACAATTGATATGTGAACCATGAGTAACCCAGCAAACATCAATATAGTAATCGAATTATTGCCCTATCCATCTCAGCATGTCTCTCTTATGTGCTCCACATTCACTTCACTCACACTGGGATGACCACTTCTCTTCGCCAGGCACAAGTAACCTTTTGTAACGAATTTGTTGTGTCAGTGGTAAATGGCCTTCCTTGTCAGTGTCTTCTTACCCTACTTGGTTCTAAACATCTGTTGAACAGCTGTAGCAGACATTTTTGTCAAACTCCAACACACAGAAAGCTTGCTCTGTACCTGATTTTGCCATGTTTGCAACTAGTGCCAACTATCGCCATATTATCAAATTACGCTGTGGTGACAGACATAAAAAAAAAAACATTTTGGTGTTTCTCTTCAAAATGACATATGTATGATATGTGTACAGTGTTTGGTAGTTGTGCAATAAATAATTGACAGTGTTCCAGGACTTTATGAACACACTGTAATACACTACTGTTTCTAAAAAGTAACACATTCAGAAGCAGTGGTTTGCACCATGCCACAATAAAAGGTCTGTACAATAGTAGAAACGTAATATATGATTTAAATGCCAGAGAGGTGATATGCCCATAGGCCCAGTATTGCCATCTTTTGTGTGATAGGACAGGTCAGTGTTACACAGCACTTCGTGCAGAGATGTCATATGAAATAGGAACATGTAATCAAGTGCCACTATTCCTTGCCAGTTCCACAAGCTGGAATATCAGGATATGTGTGTGTTCAAATGGGGCAGCATTATTAGTCATTCTGTCATGTTTTGGTTCACACAAGGCAAGCTGCATCAACAGTGAGGCAGATAAGGAACCAGTGGAGATAAGGTAGTGGAGGACATGATGTGACGACAGTGTGAGATGAGCACCATATTGGTTTGAAAAGTGCAAATAATGCAACAAAAAGGAAAATTAACTTGGGTAATTGGCAGGATATTAAGAGAAAAAGACTTCATGATAATGGATTGGAACATAAATCACAAAAGGAAAGGTAGTTATTGCGAAACAGCCACCAATGCAAGTGATTGGAATAATGTTGGATTGGTTCGATTGGTTTTGTAAAAGGACATACGTTTATAGAATAACAAGTGTCCTGAATGGCAGCATATATGTCCTGTAGAGTACATGGCTCTAACAACATACCTTATGTGCATCTTCTGACAATATTACAGTAAAAATAATTAACAAGGATAAAACTAACTACAGTTCTGTCTTTATAATTGATGAAAAAGTAGAATCACACTGCTACATTATTAAAACTGAATGTGGAGTATGATACTTCAGTTGAATATTGGGTAGTAACATAGACAGCAGGATTCAGGATCATGTACGCAATACAGAAGTGTGTTCAAAAGAAGGATTATAGGACATAAATATGTAAATTAAAGCTGTACAAAGAATACCATGCCTTGATGCACACAGAAAAGTCAATTTGCTTGATAAACTCCACATAAACGGGTGTGCCACCCAGACAAAAGGAAGGTAAGACAGACGGTACTTCATGTAAACAAGCCACTTCCAAATATGAAGTCCAGTCAAAAAAAGTGTGTCAAAAAAACATTTCTTGACACATTCTGCATCAACCAGCAATGAAAACTCTTCAACATAAACTGGAAAGTGGAGTGGCCACTCCTGAAGATGGTTGAGGAAAATATTTGTGTGGGCCACATGTCATATCAAAAGATGTCAGGTCTCTGATTCAGGAACTCAGTTTGAGTTTCTCAAAGTAGGAATAAATCTTCAAAAGAATGCCTGTACCACAATCTCAATCTCTGCAGAATGTATCGATTCTGTATGATTGCAGCTTTGGATGAGATACAAATGCACAACATAGAAGTTACATCAGTAGTGTCATGAGCAGACCGAGCATACAAACTGCTAAAAAACAATATAGAATGGCTGAACAGGAACAACAACATATATGTTACATATGTGGATCTACAACAGGTTCTACTTTGTCATACATTGGCACATTCCATGGTATTCTGCCAGAGACAGCTGCTGTTGTATAATTTCATGGTACATGACTTCGGTACTTGAGTAACACTGTAAATTTAGGGGATGGATCTGATGCAAGGTGTGGTTCATCCAAAGTAGTTTCCTATCTTATTAAATTTGTGATGCTTGAAGAAGGTATGGAACACAAACTAATTATATGGTCTGACCACCATGTTGGGCAGAACAATAACTGGTGAATGTTAGAACTTTTTTTCTATATGGTCAACTGCAACTACTGTGTAGAAATACATAAAAAGCTTTTATGCTTGAGTCACAGTTTCTTATCTTGTGACAGGAACTTTGCAGTGATTGAGAAAAGAAAGTGTCAGAAGTTATAGCTCCTTTAGAATGGAAACATGTCATAGCTTAGGCCTCTGTAACACCTTCAAAATCGACCATTCAGGAGATGATGGAGGAATTAAAGGGCATATGATCTGTTGAGCTGGTTCTCAAAACACCACCTGCTTTGAAAATTATTGGTGTTATCTGGTTGAAGCTATGCAGTGACTATCCTTGAGGCATAAGCTTGTTTTTATCCATGTGAAAACCATGTTATTTGTGAAACATGATTGTGAACATCAATTAAAAGAAATTCTGCTGCATTTTGATATTTGGTTGCTCTACAGTGGGTACTGAAACTTGTAAGGAGTAGAAAAGCGATCTGTTTGACATGATGAAATACATGGAATCAAAATCCAGGCATTTTATGAAAACATTCAGTGTGCCAACTGTGTGTAATGTGCCAGCTTTGGCTCTCAACTTGATAACAAACTCACGTTCTATTACGTTTTTAAGACCAAATTAATCAATTTACAATAAATATTACTTTGTATCTGGTTATAATTTTCTTATTTAAAACTTTCATATAATAGGCAACCTTATCATTACAGCAGAATACAGAGTGATCTGCAGTAATGCTGTATATCAGTTGCTATACACTTTTTCTGTCTTAATAGTCATGTTTTTTCTAAAACCTATCCTTAGCACAGTTTTAAAAAGCACAACCAACTATTTTCAACAGTCTGTATCTGCAAATAATACATATCTGCTATTACATTTTTATTAATGGTTTTTTTCCATTTCCTGAAAACTCCGATATGTGCCATGCAGCATTATTCATGCACACACTTCATTTTGCTATGATTATGTGCATCCGTGAGGTGACACTAATTGAGAATATGATTGATTGGTGCCTTCTTCCAGTCACTAGGAAAATTTCATGGCCTTAGCGATGTTTGATAAGCTAGTGTTACAGAAGGAACAAGTTCAGTGTAATATGAGCGGTATTGTACAGCCATCTCATATGTACCTGGTGCCTTTTTTCTATTAAGTGGCTACACAATAGAAAATCAACAGAAATTGATCATCTCAAAATCTGTCATTTTGATGTTGATGCCGGTACTGAAAGAAGGAACTCCATTACAATGTTCCATGATGAATTAGGTTTGGAAGAGCAAATTGAATATTTTGGCCTTGTGCGTGTTATCTTCAGTTTGTGCGCCAGTAGGGTGACTGATGGTGACTTCAGTCCAGCTGCTGACACTGTGAGCTGACCCCTTATTGAGAATAACAATCAAGATGCGTAATGTTAATGTTTTGAAATTAGTCCTATGATGTATTGAGTTTCAGGCTAGTGAACAGATCTGATGTCAGAGTGTACCTCTACAGCCCTATGCATGGGTCAAGACCATCCACCACTGAGTATCTACCCTGTTAAAAGCATCAGCTGTCTACACTAGGTTTTGTCAGTGAAGCACCATTTAAAAGTATGAAGTTAGGCATACATTGCAATAGTTAATGTATACGTAAACAAGTTGTTTAAACAGAAATTAAATGCAGTGCAAACTAAATAAGGAAATTTAAACACAGCAACAAAGTTAAGTTGAATGGTGTGTACTGTCAATGTAAGACACAAAAATAGAAATTACCATACTTAAAATAATTAAATTGAATTATATAGGTTCACATAGCAAGGTTGAATACTTCAGACTGAAGATCAGTGCAGTTAACATACGTGAATAATGAAGAATATATAACAGATTCCCCCATTACATAAGCTACTGTGAAATCAGAACTAAAATGAAAGTTCCAACTGTGTTAATATAAGTTCATCGATGATGCTGTGTCACTTTCAATTAAAATTTCAACAAAAAACAGAATTATCAGTTGCACAAAGTGAAAGTTTGTCAGTCACAATAACGTAAAACAACTGAATGTAATGAGAAAATGCAAAAATCCTCATGTTTTGCTCAAAATCCTATTGTCCATACAATTTTAGAGAGCTGAAATGGCTTAACTGGTTGACTGCCCAGAGACTTATGTACAACTACTGTCAAGACCTAGGCAGAATTAACAGTAACTGTTCACCAGCACAGACTATGTGAGAAACATAAATATATTATGAAAGACTGAGGCACAGCAGCACTGCTTATTTAAAACCTCATAAAACCATACCATGCTAGTCATCTTCAAAGCATCTTATAAAAATAAATTAAAATAACAATGAGTGAAAGTACATAGTTTTTGTTGAAACTAAACAACTTGAAATAAACACCTCCCTATGCTGGTAACTTTAGAAGCTTACCAAACATTCTAAGATAAATATTATGTTAAATATAAGTAAATACATGATGAACTTCCCTCATATGCAACTGTTAAAATAACCAAATGCAAGGAAATATTTCTATAGAAACAAGTGGGTCATATCAGGTGAGATCATAATTTCCTGCTCATGTACATGGTGCTTTAGGTTACTATGTAGCACATACCAAATTTGAATTACAACCAATTAAATTGGACCCATCTGGATCACACTGCATAATAGTCAATTTGTCAACGACAACAAAAAAAATACCTAAACACAAATTCACTAAGGATGATTGATTTGATTTAATTTTTGTAGGTAATCTAAAACAGCTGTGGTCTAACCTGGCACTGCCCACACCAAAACAGTTTATTGTGAGGTATTGCTCCCTGTATATCTAGTAATGCCAGCCAGTGTCCTTAGATAGTGCAAGGAGTCCCTTTACCAGTTCTTTGTTAGACCCAATTTCTTCACTTCTAGTTGCCCCGAAAATTTTGTCTCTCTTGCTCTCCAATACCTTGCAGCAGTTTCTTCACTCTCATCGCAGATGCTACATTTAGGGTCTTCTCCCATTATACCCATTGTATGTAGGTGTTTTTTGAAATTCCCATGGCTAGTCATCAGTCCAACCATGAGTTTAATCTCTTTCCTATTGAAGCCCAGGATTAGAGAGCTGCTTTCAAAACACGGCCTTGGCATCATTACCTTACCATGTTTTTGCTTACAGACCTTGGTTCAATGTTCTATGCACTCTCTTCTAAGCCAGTTCTGTAGTTCTAGTTTGATCAAAGCCTTGGTGATTGTCAGGACACATTCTGGTCCAATGAATGGAGTTTTTGCCACCATCCTGGCCAATCTGCTGGCTCGTTCATTGCCACCGATCCCTGAGTGGCCAGGGACCCACATTAGGTTTACCCTGACATTCTGCAATAATCTTAGATGTTGTTGCAGGAGCTGCCAATGATTTCAGAGTCTAAATAGATGTAGATGCTACGGTCCTTGTAGCACCTATGTATATTCTCCTCCACACACGCCCTGATTGTAGTAATTTTAGCTTGGAATACTGAGACCAGTTTTCATGGCTGAACCTTATACACTCAAGTCCCAGCACCTTGGTCTGATTTCGACCCATCAGTGAATCGGACAGTGTCACCCGTATGGTGTCAAACTTTTTTTTCCCACTGGTCCCTGCTTCCAATTACTATATTGTAAGGCTTTTGAAGCATTTGGGATTTGTTATATAGTCGGCCGGCATTTCCCCAGCCATTCCTATATTTGCCTCACTCACTATTTTAGTGTGTGTGTCTGGATATCCCAATAAGATCCTGTTTTTAACAGTTTTGAATCTGTATGCACCAGCTGCTGCCTTCATCGTAACCCAAAGGTCTAGTGGAGGCATGTCCAGCATGGCTTCCATCCTAGCAGTTGGTGTGATACTAATTCTGCCTGTTATGGCAAAGCAGGCCAGTCTCTGCACCTTAGTAAGCTCCTTAGCTGCAACCTGCTGTTCTACCTTCTTCCACAATACTACAGCCCCATAGGAGATCCTAAGTGTAACCACCATGGCTTATATCCAGTGCATACCTCAGGGTCTTAGGCCACAGTTTTTGCCACAAGCCCTTCTGGTAATCACTAGAGTACCTATCACCTTCGAGCAAATGCTCTTAATGTGAGGGGTCCATGTTAATTTCTCATCTAAGGTTACCCCTAGATCTTTCACTATCCACTTCACGGGTAGAGTTTCATCGAAAAGCTTCAGATTCCAACTTGAGTGTTGGATATGCTTCTTCGTGAATGGTACCACAACTGTCTTCTTAGGATTAACCCTTAGATCCTGTTTAATTCACTAGTCTGGCACAATGTCCAGCACATCTTGTGCCATATTCCAAACTGTGTCAGTAAATTTGCCATGTATTTCTATAACAAGGTCATCTATGTATCCTTGGCTAAAGCATTGTCTGGAATTTAGTTCCTCAATGAGTTTGCTCACCACTAGATTGCACAATAAAGTGGACAAAACTCCTCCTTGTGGATAACCTCTAGTGGTGTTAATTACAATCTTTTCATTCATCATGGTGGCCTCTACCCTCCTTCCACTAAGTATGGCCCTAGGCCACCTACATATAGTGATCACTAGGTCATGCACCTCTGCTGCCCTAATCATGGAACCGAAGATTGTCTTACTAAAGGCCCCCTCAATGTCCAGGAGGATACAGAGGGCTATTTCTCGAAAGTGAGGTGCTTTCTCCATCCTCCAACAAGTTGACAGAGAGCCATCTCACATGATTTACATGGTTGATATGTGTGTTGGTTTGAATGTAGAGGAGCCCTAGTTAGCCTGCTCTCCCCAACATGTACATTAACCAGACTGATTGGTCTCATGTCCTTGATCTTGGTATGATCAATTCTCCTTGGCTTTGGAATAAAGACAACCTTCATTGCCCTCCAGACATTGCGAATGACTCCCGCTGCTGCGTTAACCCTGAATAACCTGCACAGGACTCTTACAGGGTTCTCTCCAGCTTGTTTCAGGAGAGCTGGAAAGATTCCATCTGGGCCAGGTGACTTGACCAGTTAAAATGTTCCCACTGCCCATTGGATTTTACTGAAATTGACACATGCCTATGCCGGTCCCAGTCCTCTGTTTGAGTGGCTGAGGACCGTTGTCTTTCAGGTGTCGCGTTCTGGTCTATGTTATTTGCCAGAGCATATTGAGGAAAATGAGTTTTGAGGAGCAGTTCCTGTGTCTCATGTGCTGTGTTTGTATATTCCCCATCCCCCTTCCTCAATATACCTTCTAGATTAATTGGGACTCTAGTGAGGATTTTGTGAAGCCTGGCTTAAGATAAGCACCTCCCCATGCTGGTCCCTTTAGAACCTAATGAAACATCCTAAGATAAATATTACATTATACACCGGGAAAGCATGATAAACTGCCATCATACACAACTGTTAAAATAAGTAAATACAAGGAAATATTTGTATACAAACGAGTGTATCATATCAGTTTGAGATCATAATTTGCTGCTCATTTACATGGTACTTTAGGTTACTGTGTAGCACATACCAAGTTTGAATTACAACCAGTTGAACTGGACATGTCTTGAACACACTGCATAACAGTTAATTTGTCAAAAACGTATGTAACACACATTCACTAAAGGTAAAGGTGAGGGTGTAGTGTAAAATATGCTTTCTTTTGGTGTATAGAATTGTGGAGTATATTTAGCTCTGTTCAAATTAATTGAGCAGTTTTAGTCAACTTGTAGATACCTGGGATCCAGTTGAGTTCTAGAAAAACTATGTATTCACTGTACAGCTTGATGTGCTTTTTATGTTTGTGGCAGTTGTGGCTTACCAGCAGTACAACTAAGCGTTATTGTAATCAGTGTTTATAAAAATTGATTAATGAAGAACTCTACAGCAGTTGTGATCTAAGGTGAGAGAAAATATCATGTTAAATCTTTCAAGGTCGACATAAATAATGGTCTTAATGGTAGTGGAAACCATCCTATATATATAAAGAGGACTGTGATGCTGAGGAAAGTTCAGATAATGAATTTCAGTGATTTTGAAGGTCATTTTGGTTTTATAAACTACATCTACAACTACATCTACATCCATACTCCGCAAGCCACCTGACGGTGTGTGGCGGAGGGTACCTTGAGTACCTCTATCGGTTCTCCCTTCTATTCCAGTCTCGTATTGTTTGTGGAAAGGATTGTCGGTATGCTTCTGTGTGGGCTCTAATCTCTCTGATTTTATCCTCATGGTCTCTTCGCGAGATATACGTAGGAGGGAGAAATATACTGCTTGACTCTTCGGTGAAGGTATGTTCTTGAAACTTCAACAAGAGCCCGTACCGAGCTACTGGGCGTCTCTCCTGCAGAGTATTCCACTGGAGTTTATCTATCATCTCTGTAATGCTTTTGTGATTATTAAATGATCCTGTAATGAAGCACGCTGCTCTCCGTTGGATCTTCTCTATCTCTTCTATCAACCCTATCTGGTACGGATCCCACACTGCTGAGCAGTATTCAAGCAGTGAGCGAACAAGCGTACTGTAACCTACTTCCTTTGCTTTCGGATTGCATTTCCTTGGGATTCTTCCAACAAATCTCAGTCTGGCATCTGCTTTACTAATGATTAACTTTACATGATCATTCTATTTTAAATCACTCCTAATGCATACTCCCAGATAATTTATGGAATTAACTGCTTCCAGTTGCTGACCAGCTATCTTGTAGCTAAATGATAAGGGGTCTATCTTTCTATGTATTCGCAGCACATTACACTTGTCTGCATTGAGATTCAATTGCCATTCCCTGCACCACTCTCCAATTCGCTGCAGATCCTCCTGCATTTCAGTACAATTTTCCATTGTTACAACCTCTCGATATACCACAGCATCATCCGCAAAAAGTTTCAGTGAACATCCGATGTCATCCACAAGGTCATTTATGTATATTGTGAATAGCAATGGTCTTACGACACTTCCCTGCAGCACACCTGAAGTCACTCTTACTTCGGAAGACTTCCATCCATTGGGAATGACATACTGTGTTCTGTTACCTAGGAACTCTTCAATCCAATCACACAATTGGTCTGATAGTCCATATGCTCTTACTTTGTTCATTAAACGACTGTGGGGAACTGTATCGAAGGCCTTGCGGAAGTCAAGAAACACGGCATCTGTCTGGGAACCCATGTCTATGGCCCTCTTGAGTCTCTTGGACGAATAGCGTGAGCTGGGTTTCACATGACCATCTTTTTCGAAACCCATGCTGATTCCGACAGAGTAGATTTCTAGTCTCCAGAAAAGTCATTATACTCGAACATAATACGTGTTCCAAAATTCTACAACTGATCGACATTAGAGATATAGGTCTATAGTTCTGCACATCTGTTCGATGTCCCTTCTAGGAAACGGGGACGACCTGTGCCGTTTTCCAATCCTTTGGAATACTACACTCTTCTAGAGACCTACGGTACACCGCTGCAAGAAGGGGGGCAAGTTCCTTCACGTACTCTGTGTAAAATTGAACTCGTATCCCATCAGGTCCAGCGGCCTTTCCTCTTTTGAGCGATTTCAATTGTTTCTCTATCCCTCTGTCGTCTATTTCGATAACTACCATTTTGTCATCTGTGCGACAATCTAGAGAAGGAACTACAGTGCAGTCTTCCTCTGTGAAACAGCTTTGGAAAAATCATTTAGTATTTCGGCCTTTAGTCTCTCACCCTCTGTTTCAGTACCATTTTGGTCACAGAGTGTCTGGACATTTTGTTTTGATCCACCTACCGCTTTGACATAAGACCAAAATTTCTTAGGATTTTCTGCCAAGTCAGTACATAGAACTTTACTTTCGAATTCGTTGAACACCTCTCGCATAGCCCTCCTCACACTACATTTCGCTTCACGTAATTTTTGTTTGTCTTCAAGACTTTGGCTATGTTTATGTTTGCTGTGAAGTTCTCTTTGCTTCTGCAGCAGTTTTCTAACTCAGCTGTTGTACCACAGTGGCTCTTTTCCATCTCTTACGATCTTGCTTGGCACATACTCATCTAACGCATATTGTACGATGGTTTTGAACTTTGTCCACTGATCCTCAACACTATCTGTACTTGAGACAAAACTTTTGTGTTGAGCCATCAGGTACTCTGTAATCAGCTTTTTGTCACTTTTGCTAAACAGAAAAATCTTCCTACCTTTCTTAATATCTCTATTTACGGCTGAAATCATCGATGCAGTAAACGCTTTATGATCGCTAATTCCCTGTTCTGCGTTAACTGTTTCAAATAGTTCGGGTCTGTTTGTCACCAGAAGGTTAATATGTTATTGCCACGAGTCGGTTCTCTGTTTAACTGCTCAAGATAGTTTTCAGATAAAGCACTTAAAAAAATTTCACTGGATTCTTTGTCCCTGCCACCCGTTATGAACATTTGATTCTCCCAGTCTATATCCGGCAAATTAAAATCTCCACCCAGAACTATAACATGGTGGGAAAATCTACTCGAAATACTTTCCAAATAAGAAATTTTTAGGCTGACTTTGCAATCTAATAAAAAATAGAAAAAATGTAATTTTCTTAAAAATTGCTTGAAAATTAAGGTGCACCTTACAGTCTGTAAAATATGGTAGCTATTTCTTTGAATGCATTTTGATTTGATCTGATGAGCTCACATAAAACAATGTACTTAAGGATTATTGCTGCTGTCCCTGCTTTCATTTCACCATTATTGTAAATGCAATCCTATTATAGTAACACTCAAAAATGTTTTACAGAAAGCATTAGTTACAATTACATAAACATAACGATGTAATAGAAAAAACTACCATTGGGTAATTGAAAAATATGAAATTGTAATCTATTTAGTACAAGTCTGCGTATAGTTTAAACAAGGTTATGTTACATCAAGAGAGAAGTAATTCTTTTGAATCAAAGGTAATTTGTAGGTCTAAGTATATAAAAATAAAACAATTTTGGGATCTGAAGAACAATTTTGCATACACATGGGCTTTGATCACAGCTGCACAATTTGGCATTGAATCCACAAGATTTTGTAACAGGTCAACTGGGAGTTCATACCACAGGTCCAATAAGATACCAACAAATTGATCCTTGTTTTAGTAGCTTCTACCATGAACACATCAATTCAGTGCATATCAGAGATGTTCAGTTGGATTTAGATCCAGGCTCCGTTTTTGGTCGGAAAAGAATTTTTTAGAAAATAGACGGATGTGTGTTTCGAATTATTGACCTGATGAAATATCCAATTGTGTGACATATGCTGCCTCCTACATGGAATCATATTCCTTTCTAAAATGTGACTGTACAGAAAACATCCCCACACCATGACCCTTCCACCACCATGTTTAGTGATCTATACCTGACCCTTGTTTCGTCCCTTTACCTTTTTATTGTGTATACAGTTGAATAACTATTGCCACCTAGAATAACTCCGAAAGTGTGAGATTAACTGAAAAGATTGTGGAACAAATGTTGCATGGGACAACAGGGCCATAGTATGGCGTTGGTGTTTTGTTGCTAGATGGGATAGCGTCAGAGATATGGTCAACTTTGTTTTCTAATGGTATGGTATAGTTTGGTACTTACTTTCTAATAGCAGCTATCGAGACAAATCAGTTATCTGCAGCATTGTCTTTGAAGGTCGACGAAGGTCAAAAAGGTGTCATGAACGTCCATTTACAGGTGTTCGAAGTGACAACCATTGGTATCAATGCAGTGCTGCAATCTTTATCATGGATTGAGTGGTATTCCTCATCACATCAGTACTTATTGAAGCACATGCTGTTACAATTCTCTCTCATATCTTGTGCAAATAGTAAATATTCGCCAAATAGGGCATATCCATCTAATATGCTATTGACAAGTAAACACCATTCAATGATTTTGCAATAAAACACTTACAGGAACAGTAAGACTAGTATCGTCGAATCAAACGAATGTGAATGATGTATTCCTTTGAAGAACAAGTCGATATTCTTGTCATTTACAGAGAATACCAACAAAATTCAGTGAGAGCTGGTACCGTTGCACTGTGGTTCAAGATCTTTGTGTTAGTTTGCGTCAAATCGCAAGGAAATCTGGCATGAGCCATAGTAGTATTGCACATGTTCTGCATCACCATAAATATCACCCTTACCATATCAGTCTCCACCAAGAATTAACAGGTATGGATTGTATGCATCTCATTAAGTTCTGATGATGGGCTCAACATCAGATTCAGTGGGATGACACATTTATTAATTTAATTTTATTTACTGACAAGGCTACATTCATGAACCATGGAGATGTTAATTTGCATAACATTCGTTATTGCGCAACTGAAAATCCATGTTGGTTGCTCCAAGGTGCCCACAAGGTCAGTGATGGTATAGTGCAGGATTCTGGAGGACAGAATTAGGGGCCCCTATTTCATTGAAGGCAGTCTTAATATCTTAATAGTAGGAAGTACACCACATTCCTGCAAGAAAACGTAAGTCTGTTATTGGAAGCAGAATGTGGTATCAGCACAATGGGAAGTAGAATGTGGTATCAGCACAATGGGTGTCCAGCACATTTTTTGCTGATGGCTAGAAATGAGTTGCAGAAACAATTCCCAAATCATTGGATTGGACACGGACGTGATGTCTCTTGGCTGGCTAGTTTGCCAGACTTGATCTCTCTGGATTTTTTTTTTTATTTATACATCAGGTTCCATAGGACCAAATTGAGGAGCAAATCTCCAAGGTCATGGAACATGTCAGTACATGAAATTACAACATAAAAGTAATAACAGATAAAAATAAATGTTCATGAACCTGAAAAGTCAGTCCGTAAATGTAAGTAAATGCTATCAACAATACAATAAGAATCAGCTTAAGTTTTCAAGGAACTCCTCAACAGAATAGAAAGAGTGACACATGAGGAAACTCTTCAGTTTCGATTTGAAAGTGCGTGGATTACTGCTAAGATTTTTGAATTCGAGTGGTAGTCTATTGAAAACAGATGCAGCAGGATACTGCACACCATTTTGCACAAGAGTTAAGGAAGTCCGATCCGAATGCAGGTTCGATTTCTGCTGAGTATTAACTGAGTGAAAGCTGCTTATCCTTGGGAACAAACTAATATTGGTAACAAGAAATGACAATAAGGAATATACATATTGACAGGCCAATGTCAAAATACGCAGACTTGTGAACAGGGGTCGACAAGATGTTCATGAACTCACACCACTTATTGCCCGAACCGCCCGTTTATGAGCCAAAAATATCCTTTTAGAATGGGAAGAGTTACCCCAGAATATAATACCGTACAACATAAGTGAATGAAAATAAGCAGAGTACATTAATTTTCGTGTCAAACTATTACTCACTTGTGATACCGTTAGAATAGTAAAAATGGCAGTATTAAGTCTTCGAACAAGATCATGAATTTGGGCTTCCCACAACAGTTTACTATCTATCCGAACACCTAGAAATTTGAACTGTTCAGTTTCACTAATCATATGCCCTTCCTGTGAAATTAAAAGTCAGGTTTTGTTTAATTGTGTGTTAGAAACTGTAAAAACTGAGTCTGTGATTTAGCATTAGTTTCTTTTCTATGAGCCATGAACTGAGGTCATGTACTGCACTATTTGAAACCGAGCCAATGTTTCATACAACATCCTTTACTACCAAGCTAGTGTCATCAGCAAACAGAAATATTTTAGTTACCCATAATACTAGAGGGCATATCATTTATATAAATAAGGAACAGGAGTGGCCCCAACACTGATACCCGGGTATTCGTAAAAGACATAGCTTACAAAGATATTCCAACTACACCTGAAAATATCCAAGAGACAATTGTCAGAGCATGTGCTTCGATAAGTGCCAATGTGATAAGGAATACCACTCACTCTATGATAAGACCTAGTAGATAGTGTCGGAAGTTCCATGCGGCTTTTCACAGATGATGCTGTAGTATACAGAGAAGTTGCAGCATTAGAAAATTGCAGCAAACTGCAGGAAGATCTGCGGTGGATAGGCACTTGGTGCAGGGAGTGGGAACTGACCCTTAAGATGGACAAATGTAACGCATTGCGAATACATAGAAAGAAGGATCCTTTATTGTATGATTATATGATAGCAGAACAAACACTTGTAGCAGTTACTTCTGTGAAATATCTAGGAGTATGCGTGCAGAACGATTTGAAGTGGAATGATCATGTAAAATTAATTGTTGGTATGGCGGGTGCCAGGTTGAGATTAAGTGGGAGAGTCCTTAGAAAATGTAGTCCATCAACAAAGGGGGTGGCTTACAAAACACTCGTTTGACCTATATTTGAGTATTGCTCATCAGTGTGGGATCCGTCCAGGTCGGGTTGACGGAGGAAATAGAGAAGATCCAAAGGAGAGCAGCGCGTTTCGTCACAGGATTATTTGGTAAGCATGATAGCATTACAGAGATGTTTAGCAAACTCAAGTGGCAGACTCTGCAAGAGAGGCTCTGCATTGTGGTGTAGCTTGCTGTCCAGGTTTCGAAAGGGTGCGTTTCTGGATGAGGTATCGAATATATTGCTTCCCCCTACTTATACCTCCTGAGGAGATCACAAATGTAAATTTAGAGAGATTCGAGAGCGCATGGAGGCTTTCCGGCAGTCGTTCTTCCCGTGAACCATACGCAACTGGAAAAGGAAAGGGAGGTAATGATGATGGCACGTAAAGTGCCCTCCGCCACACACCGTTTTGTGGCTTGCGGAGTATAAATGTAGATGTAGATGTAGATAAGAATATTGCAGCATTACATTCATACCAAAGATCATCATTTTGAACACCGTCTGTAAATGAATGTTCATGCCACCTTTACGACCTTTGTCGCCTTCAAAGACCTTGCTGTTGCACATCATTCCATTCGACTCTGTAGCCACTATCAGAAAACATGTATCAAACTACAGCATCCCATTTAAAAAAGCAAAGTGGACCTTTATATCTCTGAAGCAACGAAAAACAAACGTCACATTATGGCCCCCGTTGTATCGTGCAACTTTTGTCCCACAAACTTCTCAACTCCTACCATAATTTCAGAGTTATTCTTAGTGGCAATAGTTAGTGACTCACCCTGTATAATGCACACCATCAGAGAATAAATATGTCAAATTAATTTTGGTCACTCCATGATACCTTAGACTTATCCTTGGCATTCCAAGTTTGAGGTTTCCTTGGAAACTCTATCCTGCCCCTATTCTTTAAATTTATGAGTGGGTTTATGTCATTCATTACGTAAATCACCTGTTACTAAGTGACTTTTTACAGTAGACATGTGTCGGCCTAGTCCATTATGTTGCTTCAGATCATCCCAGATTTGTTGAGATGTTTCTCTTTGAGCAGCAGCTGATTGCTTGCAAATCATTCTGTCCTTCCTCCTCGCTCTTCTTCAAGGATGACCTGACCTTGGTTTATTGGTTACTGTTGTTTCCTGTTCTTGCCATTGATTGTGCACACTTGTTAGTGGTTGTGATATGTCATACTCTACAGCAGTTCTAGACTGCTACCTCCCAATCTTGAAGACATGCAAAACAGCTTGTCTCACATCAAGCAAGTGTTCTGTTTTGCTTTACTTCTAGTTCTCTACAAGTAAATAATCACTGAATGAATACCTGAGTCATACTAGTTAATGAATACCATACCATCAAGGCAAGACATACTTTTGAGCTAAAGGAATAAAACTTACATTGTTTTTGTATGATCGTGCTCGTTCACTAGATGTGTAACAACAGCAGCATGAAGTTCTTGGTGTGACACTTACATGCTTTCCTGTTTTGTGACTGCATGCATGAAGTACTGACACCATAACAATGCAACTGCAAAATATTTCTGAACATTGCTGTAGCTTAACAAAACATTCCAAATACTGTTATCTGCACTTGCAGAGACTCTTTGACCTCCTTGCTGTAATTTGTTTGCAGTACATGCACAGTCACTATGCCTTTCTGAGGAGATACTACAAATGTAGAACAAATTTATTTTTCTCCTGCTCAGTTACAGGCCAGCTAAGGTTTTACATATCTTTATGCTACTCCTTCATCTCTACACTTCTTTCTTTCCACTCACCTGATCTTCAATTTTTACCTTGTCTTTTTGGTACTATTTTGCTGTGGAGAATTTATCAACTCAATAGTGTTTCTGTATTTGGTGTGGTTTTCTATTTCTTGCTTATTTAGGCAAGTTCCTTGGAGGTCTTTGTGCACTTGTGTAAGCCAATGAGTTCTCTTTTTTTTAAAGTTTTTAGTACTACTGCACAGTTTTTGTTTTCAGTATGCTGAGTCATTAGCCTTGTTTGCCAAATTTTGTCTCCAGTTATTTTCTTAAATATTTATCTATACTGCAATATTGTTTCTGAATTTAAATGTGTGTACAGATGTTCTGTTTCCTAATATCTTTTCTTTTTTTATAATTTTCACTCTCTATTGTTGATTCTAAAATTAGTGTCTGTGATGCAGATGTGTATTCTGGCCAAATGACTGCCCTTCAAGTTGGAGGTTCTGCAATTTTGGAGAACGAATTTTTACTATAAACATCATCTGTTAACAGAAATGCAAAGTCCATCTTTCATAGACTTCCTCTGGTGGCTCCATCTTCCCCACCATTTGGCTACATGACTTCTCATAGATCCTTAAATTTGCCTTCCCCTGATACTCCCATGCTTTGTATTTGATTGGGATGTTGCAGTCCTATTGTTACCCACTACTGCTTCTTATCAGAGGAGGCGAGTAGTCATGCTTTTCGTACTGTTTTTCTTTCTCTCTGTTTTGTGCTTTCTCTACACCATCAGTATTGCTAAATTAGCTATGAAAGTTGAACAGACAATTTTGATATTATCCATTTTTAACCAAGTAGTATTCAACGTCTGGTATTAGATTTGGACAACTGCTCCTCCTGTTCAATGTTCACTTTTCTAGTATGGTCTGAAAGAAGAATGGAGTTAGTCCATTGCCTTGGCTAAAGTCTGTTCTTATCTATAATGAGGTTCAAGTTCTTTTAAGAGGACTCGTGTTGTCTTCTGTATTTCAGATTCTTTAAGAATTTTGTATAAAAGCAGTCTTGCTTTTTAGTCATAATCCTTCTGAAATTTTACAGAAGTATTCCAATATCATTTTGCTCCTTTAGTCCTTTATCAATTTGCCCTTCACAGGACCATCCTGTCGTGAGCCATCCCTTATATATCTTGTATTTTAGAATTTCTGCTGCTGTTTTCTCCTTAACCTTTTCATGGAATTTCTTTGAATCTTCTGTGAACAAGGTTATCAGTTATTCTAGGCCAGGAATCTTACTTTTATTATTCAGTAGTAATGGTCAATTTCAACAGGTATCTATGTCTGAATCAGGAATTCATCGCCTTTTTTGGAATTGTGATTTGTTATTGGCACATAAGCTATCTGATACTCTCAAATCATATTGTTGTTGACCTCATATGCTTGGTGAGGTATGTGGTGTGTGTGTGTGGGGGGGGGGGGGGGCGGGGTGGGTGGTTACCTGCCAACATTTTAGCTAAATGTCTTTTTCTTACAATTTGTCCCATTTTATTACATCCACAATCAGGCAGACATTTATAAATGAAAACATTTTCTCCCTGGACTGTTATGGAATGTATTTATTCAAAATTAATTTGGCAGCTGTATGATTCTGAAGTGGTAGGTCAGTGTGATGTCTGAATTTTTTATAATTCCTTTTGAAGTAATACCTTCCTTGTTTTAACCATGTTTACACATTCCATATTCATTTCAAGACGAGAGTCTTCGTAGTCTGTATGCCCAGACAATGTTAGTCCCTCATGTACTAATTTCTGTCAAAGTCATGTCATACTGCATGTCTTAATATCCACTCCCCATGCAGTAGGGATGACATGTAATAACTGTGACTTAGTTGATAGTAAGCTGTCACTTGAGAATGGCATAACAGGCAAAATTCCAATTGTGAAGTAATACATGTAATAGGCTCATTATAGGCAGATAATGTTCTCATCTCCATTCTGTACCAGTCTGAGGATAGAAGTTGAATAAAATTTATATGTTTTCCTCTGGAACGTTTTCAGATGCTTCTCAACATTGTTTGCAGGACTGTTTTACCTTCTGCATTAGATTAGATTAATACTTGTTCCATAGATCATGAATACGACACTTCGTAATGATGTGGAACGTGTCAGGTTAATAAAAGATGTCTGTACAAGATATTACATTACACAAAATATTGCATGACACTAATGTTTAAGTTGTCTTTTTTTCCCTTAATTTATATCAAAAAATTCAGCCAATGAGTAGAAGGAGTTGACATCTAGAAATTCTTTTAATTTATTTTTAAATGTTAGTTGGCTATCTGTCAGGCTTTTGATGCTGTTTGGTAGGTGACCTAAGACTTTTGTGGCAGCATAATTTACCACTTTCTGTGCCAAAGTCAGATTTAACCCTGCATAGTGAAGATCATCCTTTCTCCTGGTGTTATAGCTATGCACACTGCTATTACTTTTGAACTGGGTTGGATTATTAACAACAAATTTCATAAGTGAATATATATACTGTGAGGTTACTGTGATGATCCCTAGATCCTTAAATATATGTCTGCAGGATGACTGTGGGTGGGCTCCAGCAATTATTCTGATTACACGTTTTTGAGCGATGAATACTTTTGTACTCAATGATGAATTTCCCCAGAATATGATGCCATACAAAAGCAGTGAATGAAAGTGGGCATAGTAAACTAATTTACTGAAATTCCTAACACCAAAATTTGCTATAACCCTAATAGCATACGTAGCTGAACTCAGACGTTTCAGCAGACCATCAATGTGTTGCTTGCAGTTTAACCTCTCATCAATGGACACACCTAAAAATTTTGAAAATTCTACCTTAGCTACAGACTTCTGTTCAAAGTCTATATTTATTACTGGAGTTTTGCCATTTACTGTACGGAACTGTATATACTGTGTTTTATCAAAATTTAAAGAGAGTCCATTTGCTGAGAACCACTTAATAATTTTGTGAAAAACATCATTTACAATTACATCACTTAGTTCTTGGTTTTTGGATGTTATTACTATACTTGTATCATCAGCAAAAATAACTAACTTTGCATCTTCATCAATGTGGAATGGTAAGTCATTAATGTATATCAAGAACAGTAAATGACCTAAGACCGAATCCTGTGGGACCCTGTACTTGATAGCCCCCCTTTTGAGGAATCAGCTGTTGTTTTAACATTACATGAACCACTTATTTCAACTTTCTGCATTCTTCCAGCTAAGTATGAATTAAACCATTTGTGCACTGCCCAACTCAAAGCATAATGATCTAGCTTATCTGAAAGAATTCCATGATTTACACAATCAAAGGCCTTTGAGAGATTACAAAAAATACCAATGGGTGATGTCTGGTTATTCAGAGCATTTAATATTTGATCAGTGAAAGCGTATATAGCATTTTCTGTTGAAAAGCCTTTCTGAAAACCAAACTGACATTTTGTTAGTACTTTATTTTTACAAATATGGGAGGCTACTCTTGAATACATAACTTTCTAAAAAATTTTGATAGAGCTGTCAGAAGAGAGATTGGGCGGTAGTTGTTGACATCCGACGTATCCCCCTTTTTATGCAATGGTTTTACAATGGCATATTTCAGTCTATCGGGGAAAACACCATGCTCCAAAGAGCTATTACATATGTGGCTGAGAATCCTACTTATCTGTGGGGAACAAGCTTTAAGTACCTTGCTGGAAGTGCCATCAATTCCGTAAGAGCTTTTACTTTTCAGTGAGTTTATTATTTTACTGATTTCAGAGGGAGAGGTTGGTGGAATTACAGTTGTTTGAAACTGCACAGGTATGGCCTCTTCTATTAGTAGCCTTGCCTCTTCTAGTGAAGATCTAGATCCTATTTTCTCCACAACATTTAAAAAATGATTATTGAAAATATTTTCAATTTCTGATTTTTGTTAGTACACTTGTCATTCAGTTTTATGGCACTAAAGTCTTCCTGTGCTCTTGGTTGCCATGTTTCCCTTTCAATAATATTCCAAATTGCTTTAATTTTATTATAAGAGTTACTGATCTCAGACATGATACACATGCTTCTGGACTTTTTAATAACTTTCCTTAGTACCGCACAATAGTTTTTATAATATTGAACAATTTCGGGGTCAGTACTCCCTCCTGTTGTTAGATACAGTTCTCTTTTACAGTTGCAAGATATTCTTATTCCTTTAGTTAGCCAAGGTCTTTTATATGATTTCTTGGAATTATGTTTAACTATTTTCTTGGGAAAACGATTTTCAAATACCCTTAAAAATGTATCGTGAAATAAGTTATATTTCAAGTTTGCATCGGGTTCCTTATACACATCATCCCAGTCTAGCTGCTGTATGCTTTCCCTAAAGTTTGCAAAATTTATATTGTTAATTGAAAGCATTGCTTTGAAAGTCTTATTTGATACACTGCATGGAGCTATGTCATGTACTGTAACTAGCTGTGCACCATGATCTGAAAGACCATTCTCAACAGGATGAGCATTTATGTCCTTAAACTTATCTTGGGCTATAAAAAAGTTATCTATCAATGTACTGCTGTTCTTTGTTATCCAAGTAGGAAAATCAATGACAGAGCTCAAATTGAAAGAACTGAGAAATACTACAAGGTCATTCTTCCTATTACACTCTTTCAGGGAATCAACATTGAAATCCCCACAAATGATAATTTGCTTCCCCCTCTCTGACAGACAGCACAACAAAGCATTCAAGTTTTCTAGAAATAGCTGGAAATTCTCTGAGGGGGACCTATACACTGTTACAATTATGAAAGTGCCATCATTTCGTTTAAGTTCAGTGGCACATGCTTCCATATGTTGCTATACACAAAATTTTTTAGTTTCTAAATTTTTTACACTGTGGAAGCTTTTGGCATATATGGCAACTCCTCCTCTCATCATATTATCCCTACTTACATGTGCAGCTAATTTGTACCCATTGATGCTAACCTTTTGCATATCAGTGACAATGTGATGCTCAGACAGGCATAGTACATCTATTACATTCTCAGTTTCTATATCTTCTAAACAAAGCAGAAGCTCATCAGTTTTATTCTTCAATCCCCAATAGTTTGATGACATATACTAACATTATTTTTCACTTTACTTTTGTGAGTATCTTGAACATTGTTCTTCTTATCCTGATTTATTGGTGCGTGTGCATTAATTATTGTGTACCTCTCATCTAAATATTGAATTATTGCAGGGAGAGACTCTTCCTGGAGGTAATGAAAAATTTGGTACCATTTGCAACATAATTGCCATTATGATTGCAGAGTGTAGCTCTGGAGTAGTTTTGCTAATTTCTTCCCAGTGTTCTCCGTGAAGAATCTACAGTTCTCTGTCTGTGGTATTTCTCCATCTGGGAATGTGCTATTTTGTAATGCCAATTTTAACTTATTGTCCATTTTCAATGTCTGAAAGTATGGTGAGTTTGGTAATATTTATTAATGTTTGCATGTTTAATGATCCAAGCCTGTATATTGTCTTGGGTATGAACTTATGGTTCAGTTTAGAACTCACTCCTCACTTCTGCAAGTTGGTCTGGGCTGCCCAGAGCACAAAGACACAAATATGTCACATATGATGATCGATTTCTCTGTCAGTGAATGTCAGTTTCAATAATTAAAAAAAGTGAACGAAAATTTTATACAAGGCATAAGTGTATGACAGGTTAAAGATGCTTTTGGTCACTTTTCTTTTTGAAGTGTCTAGTAGGAAGTACTGCTACAACCAAGTTATTGGCTTGTGTAGTGATTTACAGCACTAAAAACAAAGTGAGAAAATGGACAATGAATTCTTAATAACATTCTTTTTCATTAACTGCAACATTTTATCGTGTCCTCTTTAATGATATTTTGAAGCCTCACTTACAGCATTTTGTGGACCAATCACATGTTGGTGGGCGGTAATAGAAATCTATTTACTGTCTTATCTTTTCTAAAACACTGGCCATTTCTTCAAATATTTCAGGTGGAAGCCTCAAGACACACATCTGATACAGCAAGGTAAGTTTTCAAAATTCACTGCAGAACTTTTTGAGAAATATAAAATTTTATTTATTAATTGTGAGAGTACTTCAGATATAAAATGCACTACTGCAATTATTCAGTATTACCGATAAGCAACAACATTACAAGACAGTTTGGTCAGTAATGCTATTCTCTGCAACAACCATTATGTGACTTTTCCTAGAGAAATAGAGCAAATGTCTACTATCCATACAGGAAAATAAAAGTTCAGGTTTAATGTCAGGAGCTGTATTATGCTTAATGCAGAACATCACATGAAAATCACTGAAATTCAACAGATTCATGTTGATGGGCACAAGCTAATATCATATTGCAGTAAAAAGAGTAAGAAGAAACGGTGAGTGGCTATATACCCAAAAATTGGAGCTGATTCCCAGCCTTCTAGGTTAATGAATATAGTGTTGAACAGCTCTTTCAATGCTGTTGCACAGTGGTGCTCAGGAAACACAATCTTGTAGTGGTGACAGTTTATGGGCCACCATGAAGAAGAAATGTAAGTAGCTGGTGCCAGTTTCAGTAAGGTTGTGAAGACTTAACTGGTGAATCCTCATTCTCTTAGTTTCTGTTCATCCCGGTGTGTTCCTGAAGGCTTGCCCATTCATTAGACACATTACAGGTGACAAGGTAATGCATAATTCACAAGGTAATACATAATTCCCAGCTCCAGATCAATGGGTACGATTCGCACATACCCTCTGTTACAGGCCTGGTCCAGAGAGGGGTGACTGCTTAAGCTGTTACCTTCCCAAATGCCAATTGGTCCCTCTGTCAGGAGTTCGGGAGGCGTGGCCTGAAGTGTGAACAGTCATTTACAGGGGGGCCCAGTTGGAAGGAGCATGCCATTGGAGTCGTTGACAAATATGGGGGACTTTTTTTCAGTGACTCAATCAGCATCTTAGTGTATGTCTACTAAATGTAAACAGAATGAGGCTAAAGATTTGAAGGCCCTACCAGCTGCACATCAGTTCCTCATGGGATCATGTACCAGACGTGGTCAGTCCTTTACTATGGTTTATGCATGCATTATTCTGAAAGATGTTGTTGCAGTTGCAGGCCCTGTGAAATTCTTTCCTCATTTATGTAATGCAGCTTTGCTTCTGAAGACTTTTTGCGATTTTCAAGCCCAACAACTCCTTATAGCAACACTCCTCCAGAGTTACCCTGTACGTGTTGAGGACCATTGATGGCCTCACCATGGGAGAAATCCACACTTACCTCTCTAATCATGGCATCTTTGCAGCCCATTGAGTAATGAAAAAGATGGATGCAAACTTAATGCCCACATGCACCCATTTTCTACTATTTGCTCGAGTAGTGTTTGCCTCAAACATTAAGGCAGGCTAGGAAGTCATCACGGTCCAACCGTACATTCCAAACCAGATGAGTTCCTACAAGTGTCAACATTATAATAAAACACGTATCCTGTCAAAACATGGGCAAATGTGTTACTGTCGGCAGAGATTCTCATGAGGGCAGCTGTTTGCCTCCTCTCTGCTATATCAATTGTCATCCCGTGAATGTCCCATGTGTCTTACATAGCAAGCCATCCAGGAAATCTGAGTGAAGGACATCAAACCCCACCCTGTTACTTGCAGTTGTTAGCTAGTGAAAATCAGTGCATTTTACCATTTGGCATTTATGGTACCGTTTTTGCTATGCCATGCATAGTGGAGGATGTGCCCAGCCAGACTTGCAACCTCAAGTTCAGTATTGCAGTAGTGAAATCACCCATGTCACAGTAGCATCCCTGTCTACTACAGCTGCACAACAAGCTATCAGATCTTTGCCCCTGGTGGCGAAATCACCTGCTACACAACTGTCAGCTGAAAGGACTAAAACAATGCTCCTGCAAAGACTTTCTGCAGCTAAAAAAGTATTCTTCATCTGCCAACTAGAAATCTTTAAGAACTCTAACGAAAACAAACGGTTTTCTCCTTCCCTTGCTTGGAGATCCCCTTCAGTGCTGTTGGCACATGTACCCCACCTGACTGACCTCTGTTTTGCTGGTGCCTGCTGGTGCCCACTGCCTACCAATTTTACGCCATGGAATTCACTTGCTGACCCAGGGAGAAAGCCAGTATGTTTGTAGATCTCATAGAACAGGATTCTCCAGCCTCTACCCCCTGTAGCAGTGAATTTTTGAAGGCTGGCACTTAGAAGCAACCAGGATGACTAATCTTCATTTGTTCTCTCCGGCCCAATCCCCATTATGACTCTTCTCCAATGGAACATTCATGGCATTAGATCCAAAAAGGAGGAATTACAGCTGCTCTTGGAATTGCAGTGTCCTCTTGTTTTCTGCTTCCAAGAAAAAAATTGTCCTCACAACCTCTTTGACCTCTCATGTTTCCTTCTGGTCCTCTGTAACCTTTCCCCCAAGGACACCATTCCATGTAGTGGGGGAGCCATGCTGGTCATCCATCTCATTGAACACTCCACTGCTAGCTGTTGCAGTCTGCATTTTCCTTCCTCATTTCACCTTTTCTCTTTGCAACATCTACACCCCTCCATCATTTGCTGTTACCAAGTTGGACTTACTCCAGCTCATTGGTCAGCTCCCTTACTCCTTTTTGCTGCTTGGCGACTTTAATGCCCACCATCTGCTTTGGGGCTCTTGGAGAACTTGTCGAAGAGCTTCCCTCTTAGCTGACCCTCTGAATCATCTCTCTTACCATTGTAGCGCACATGGTCCTTTCAGATTCCATGCACATTTATTACCATTTGGACCTCTCGTTCTGCGCTTTCCAGCTCGCCCGTCGTCTTGATTGGCTCGTTCCCTCTGACACATACTCAAGTGATCACTTTCTGTGTGTTATCCATTCGCCGACTCCTATCCCACCTGTGTACAAATCCAATTGGCAACTTTCTAAAGCCGACTGGACGCTTTTTACTCCTCCCTCACGACCTGTACACAGATGTGATGACCAGGTAAAGTATCTTCCAAACGTTATCCTTGCCGCTGAAGGATGTTCCATACCATGCACTTCAAGTTTACTGTAGCGTGTCCTGGTCCCTGGTGGACTGAGGCATGCAGCGATGTGATTGGCTTGCAGAGATTTGCTCTCCACATTTTGAACCATCATCCTGATGCATCTGCTGGTGGGCTGGTATCCTCTGTGGTCTATACGTGTGGGGCTTCAGAGGTATCTGCCCCATTTACTAGAGGAAGTTTTGAAAGACAAAGTTTTATCAACGTTTAGATGGTTTGGCTTTGTCAGACACATTTATCCAGGAAATGTGATGCCTGAATGCTCATACTGAGTATCATTGTCTTTGCTATCCCCATTAACCATATTGTGGACTCTCCCACCAAGCATCTCAGCTCCCTTTTCATCTAGGATTTTACAATCTGTTGCAGTTCTACATCCTTCACTTTTCCACTGGCAAAACCTTTTATTTGAATATTTGGAGGCAGAATGAGTTTGTTACACACTCTTTACATCTTGCGCCTTTTGTTCTTCCATTCGCTGAAACTAGAAAATTCCTGGGGCTCATGTCTGATAGGAAACTTCCTTGGTAATCCCGTGTATTCTTACCTGGGTGTACATAGTTCCCAGACCCTCAGTGTCCTACTTCTCTTAAGTGGTACTTCCAGGGGAGCGCATCAAACCACACTCCTCCATTTTTTTAAAATTCCATGTCCATTCATAACTAGACTGTGTGTGTTCAGTTCATTCCTCTGCACCTCTGTCCATCATATGCTGTCTTAACAGCCTCCACCATCATGGAATATGTTTCGCCACTGGCGACTTTTTCACCATTCCGATTGAGAGTATGCAGGACATGTTGATCTATAGTCATACTGGCATGATGTCCTCAGTGGTTAGGCATGCCATTTCTCTTTCATGCCTGGCCACTCATCCTATTCCCTCTTATTGGATGACTCTCTTGCCTGCCAGTATGGGGCACGCCATCCTGCTGTTACCATCTGGACCTCACTTTTGGCTTCTGCTTCGGCAACTTAACTTCACAGTACCTGCCACGTTCCTGATGGTTGTGAATTCTTCGCCATCTTGGCTTCATGTAGCAGCCCATGTTCATTGTGGACTTCATTTTCTCCAGTTTTATAAGCAGGACCCACTGTAGGAAAAAATGCATAAATAGTATGGACTAATCTGTCGTCGAGATTCGTTGCAATATTACACTCTACACGAATTGTACTGACTGGCAGTATGGCCACCAGTTGATAACTCACAAATTTTATCAGTATTATGCACCATCACTTGTCCACATGAGAAACCTAGTAGCCATCCTACTGAATATTTGTGGCTGAAGTCCGCAATGTGTTTTGTTTTTATCTCTGATTCAAACATATTAACGTTTGCATGTACCTCACGTTCTTTAACAAAACGTTCCAGGTATACATATGAATGGTCAGTGTCCCAAGAGCCTGCAGATATTTCCACAATTTCCACATTCCCGAGATGCAATTTATTATTAATTCAGTGACGTTAGCCATGCTTTTGTGTGTTTCCATACCAGTCAATGCTGCGCATCACTACCCCTTGCTCATATTTTGGAAGAAAGTAGTTTGCTTTCAATTTAGACCAATGTTCTTTCAGAATTGGAGTGAACGTCATTACATTGCAGATTCAAATGATGTGGAGACTTGCATACTGATTGTTTTTATACAATTTTCAGGAACAATATCATGCAGAAATATCCTCAGAGGTATGAACTGATGTCATGGTAGAGTCGAACATTGTACAACAGCTGGTTCCTATTGGTGAAGTGACAACACGATTCTTTAGGTGGCCTTAAATTACCAAGAGCTCCATACCCCAAACATCTAAATTGACAGTTCCACGTTTCTTGGATTTCCACATTGTCTCAGGCAATGTATCCTACGTAAGCACGCTGTAAAATCTAGTGATTTTAAGTTTTCTGGCGAGTTTAAGCATATCTATGTTTTTAATGCTTCTTTCCAGTACAATTGCCGTGGGCATTTTTTTAATGTACAACCCAAACCATTTCCTGTGTTGTAAATATAGGCCTTTACCGATAGCGATGGCCTCCATGGTCATATTATTCCTTTTAGCTGCTTGTGATAACTTTTCGCTTTTTCGAGCAGTTCTGTACTGCTTGAAAAACGTTAGCTCTCCTAGCTGATGAAACCAGTGGCTGACAGCGCAGCAAATGGAGGTGTCAGAAACAGAATTATTCCACCAGATGTCTTTGGTATTGGTAGGAACCTGGGCATTTTAACACATCGTTTCCTTCCTTCTTTCTGCCTCAAGGTACATTTTGCCGCTGTCAACAATTTTTTAAACATCCCGTAGGTTTTTCTTCTTCTTTAGTGTGCAGTGAGCTGCATTGAGTGTTTCTTGAAGGTTAGTCCAGTACCCTATTTAAGTTCGAGCAAACATTGCCTCATCAACCACGTATGCAGAAATAGGTTGTCCTACATGAATATCCATCCCTTGACAATCCTGTGCAGCCTTATCAATGAATATTTGGTCTGCAATATAATGATCTTTATTTGAAGTGTAGCCAATGTTGTCCCCTTTGCATACATTGTTCAGAACCTTAAAGCCCTTATCAGCATAAGCCAGGTGCTATTTCAGTTTTGTTCGAGCTCCACAGAAACTGTATCCAGAGATGCAAAGTTCGAATGGCAGATTCTCGAGAATACCACCTCCAACTTTGTTGATACGTTTCCTAGCACTCATGTCACACTACTGCATGGTTTGAGCTTTGCTTTTCGTATTACGTAGAAAATTGCGAGTATTCACGTAGCTCTTGAGCCTAGATAAGAAACTAAGCCATTTCATCAATGCCCTGTTCCCTCGACCTGCTCTATGAGGAACATATTGGGTTAAAAGCATTCCCGTAATTCATTTCTGACACGAATAGGTTTGTTCTTAATACTGTGGTGAATAATGCGATTATATTTGTCAATGATTTGTGGCTGTATGTTCAGCCATTTGCGCATACGTTGAAGATTAATTGCTTCTCATTCGGTTTTTGATTGTCCAGTGCAACCATTTGGCAATACTAGGTTCCAAATGGGAGAATGTTGAATAGTGATTTATCCCACATCATTCCAATTCTGCTTTGAACTGCCTGTCGTAAAATTCAATTCCATCATTTGTCTCAAAGTTGTTGGGCAGTCGATTTAGTCCTGTCTGCAACAGTTGTTCAGAAACCTCTCAAACCTCCTTCTCTGTCTTTCCTTCCAAAGGTAAGGCCCAAGCGAAATTGGAATGTATCTGTAACCACGAGAATGTACTTGGAACCATTATTTGATTGTTAGTAGTATTGCGTATCTGAGACCAGCCTCCCATGCATAATCCATTCCTCGTATTATCAGAAATATTCTGCATGCATGTATGTAAAGCTCACGAACAACTCACTCCTCAATTACTCAACGATTCAAATTTTTTAAGCTCAGGGAAGATCGATATTATTTTGTTCCCGTGATCTGCTTTGTCTTGACCAGCTGAAGCTGTAAGCAGTCGTAATCAATCTATGATTTCATTTAGTTACCATAATTTATATACTCTAGAGGTAGATTGTTCAGTCTCTCAGGCTGAACTACGTCTATTTTACTTGGACTATGTGGAGCTGCTACTGCTGGTTCAGTTAAAATCCTGTATTTGTCGCTCTATGACACTTCTGTTCATCCTTTTTGGGTTTTACATGCATTGGTCATGTGTAATATTGGACCACATGTTTTTATTGTTTCAGGGTATGTTTTTAACATTTGACATTTTCAAAAGTATTAACTGTAACAGCCTAGGCAATCTTTCAAATTCCTTGTTCCCTATTCTTATTGCTTTCTTGGTTAAACAGATTGAGTGGTTACCTAACATATATGGTTTTGCCCTGATGACCTCATGTGTTCTGTCTTAACTCAGCATTACTACTCCTCCTTCTGTTTCTGCTTTTGTCCATAGTCCCTGACAGCTCTTTCAGACTGTCAGTTACTGACTTACCTGTTACTGGGAGATACTGGTCTCGTTGCAGGTGCCCTATCCTTTACAAATGTAACTTCTGTCAAATTGCCCTCCGCACCTCAGTTTTTAGCATTACACTTTTTCGACAACATGCTGCTGTATACTAAGCCATTTTTGAGACAGTTTACAACTTACATATACTTTGAGACAATCGGTGGTGATGGGGGTGAAGTGCCTTGGCTATCACATTGCTGTTCCACACAGACGTTAGTTTTGCATTGATTTGCTTAATTTTTCGTTGATACACAGTTCACATCGCTGTATTCGAGCATTCAACACATCAACATTCATAGCACCTCCCTTCACAAGACCTTGAGTTCCATTAATTTAGTGTTGATTGCCTCCATCTTTTTGTCAAATGCACGTCCTTTGCGTCCTCTGAATGAATGTGCCACACATGTGCATAGTGTGCAATATACTGACGGGTGCTTTTTGGTGCATTGCCTTTCTGAAGAATCTTGTTGAAGTTTTGTTTCTATTGACCCTCATTCAATTTACTAGTTTTATATGTAACCAGCAAGCTATACTGAGAGTTACTCTGGCAATCCTCACATATAACGAATTCATTGAGTGACATGTCAGTTCCTACAGGTGCTTGGAAAATATGCATTAAATTCACATTGTCCTGTTTAAAAGTTACAAGGTTGATGTATCTCAGACCAAGGGCTGTCGTATGCTTAAGTATGTCTCACTGAAGTAAAATATATTGACTTGCATGTGGCGAGCAAAGCAGAAATATCTGCAGATAACCTGATTTTCCACTGAGATGTTGCCAAATAAGAATGTGGTGTTTGGTTTTACATTGTCAGATGGTGGAATATCACTGCTTTTTCTGGCTGCCTAGTATGTTACTCCCTTAACTCCATGCAAAATCTCCTACAGTAGCTGCTATTTTGAGTGAAACAGAATTTTTGAAAAATATATACATGCTCTAAGTGGTCTCCCACAGAATGTCAACAGTGTAAAACTATATTATTTTCCGCAGCATGAACCTTCAATAACTAACCAAAACACTTCTAATATCGAGAAGTAATGATCCATTCGTCTTGTTCTTCTGGTTTCTACCTTCATCATTGCAGGACTAGTCATTTAAAGACCCTTGTGGTGAGACTGTTTCGTCCACTTCGTTACGGTGGTAACTTTTTGTTTACATTGAAATGGAGTTGTTTTATAAACTCTTCTTTACAGCTGGGTATATCAACAAAACTTAAATAAGATCGTAATTCAGTGCCCACATCTGGTAATGATGAATCATACATATCCACTTCCATCAATTCACAGAATGCACCATGGAGTCAAGCTATGGTGCCAGCCCGGGGTGATCAAGTGGTTCTAGGCGCTACAGTCTGGAACCGCGCGACCGCTATGGTCGCAGGTTCGATTCCTGCCCCGGGCATGGATGTGTGTGATGTCCTTAGGTTAGTGAGGTTGGTTAGGTTTAAGTAGTTCTACGTTCTAGGGGACTGATGACCTCAGAAGTTAAGTCCCATAGTGCTCAGAGCCATTTTTTTCAAGCTATGGTAGTTTACAATGTGTGGAAAATTTGGCAAGTGATCAACTGTAGATTACTGCACAATGTGCCGTAGAATTGGAAGATATGTGACTGCCTTCTTTGCCAACACGTTAGCTCATCCTGTACTGCATTTCATTAAAATGTTGAAAATCTGTTCCTGTAGATCTGTGGTCCCTCTGTTAACTATTTTAACTGTACCAACTTAATCCCCTACAGAGATGGTATGATCACCTCATAACATCAGGGGAGAGCAAACTTTTTTGTGGAAGAAGGCTGAAATCTTCTTTGACACATTGCATGCTCAGTATTATTAATCCAAGGAGAATATTACTTTGTCATCACTAAATAGATGGTTTTCAAGTAATGCCATTTATTAGATGTCCCTATTCGAGATTACACTGAGACTAACATGCTTACACCCACTGGTATTCAAACTGTAGGTTTGACTGAACAGCATTATGTTGATACCAGATGCCTGCTGCAGCAATGACTTCACCTCTCCTGCAAGAAAAGTACATAGTGTTAGTTAGAGGCTTATTTGCTCATTTTCTCTGTTAATCAGCATCAGCATTAATACTTAAACTGGCTCAAAACAGGGACTTTTGATGCATGACTTGACATCCTTATCCTTCGATGTTTGTCAAAAGTGAGCAAATTATTTATCAGTTGCTGTAAGTATATTTTCGCGACATCTACCACTATTATAGTTATAATTGAATAATAATAATAATAATAATAATAATAATAATAATTGTAGTAATAATGACTATTATTATTATTATTATTATTTCCTTTCGCAGACATTATTATTATTATTATTATTATTTAGCTTCAAATCCCGTATTTTGTTCACATTTGTGTATTTATCAGGCACAGTCTACACTTTATTAACTGTATAGTGCATAGCACCACTGTCTGCATTCCATCACTCATTTGGTTTGTGTTACCTGCAGCACTTAGATCGACCAATCCAGTGGTAGCTCTCATAGTAGCAGCAGTAGCACATCAGAGTACTGTGAGCTGATACATGTTTTCATAAGAAGTGACTTATTTTAAATTTTCTCAGTGTTCCTTACCTTCAACTCGTATATTTCGTATATGTCTGTGTATTTACCATGCCAATTCTGATATGGACAGATATAGTAATTGCTGTGTTCAGATGTAAATCAATTTAGTGATTCTTTGCTCGCAGCTCCAGGCAGTGTTGTCCACCAATTGGTCCACTGCTGCAGTCACCTTGGGCACTGCCCACTCTGAGATTGACTTCTCACTTGTTGAATGGGAAGTCATTCCAGCATGTGGGTGGTAGTGAAAGAATTTCCATGTTTCCAATCGGAGAACCTGCTCAGTTCGTCTGATGAACAGATTTGGGTGCTGTCTATGGCTGATGAAATCCATGAGCCAGATGAAGTTACTTGCCATGTTCCAGAGGAAACCTCTCAGTGTGCAAGACTGGGCATTCTAAGAGGGTAGTATTATTGGTAATTGGAAGCTCTGATGGCACCATTTAGAGATACGACTGCATAAGAGGGGAAGAAATCCAACATGCATTCTGTGTGCATACTAGATACGAAATGGTTGCTTCTGGATGCCATGAAAAGCATGGCATAGCCATTGTAGGTGGTGGCTCACATTGGTGTTAACAATAAGTGCCACATTGGTTTTGAAGAGGTTCTTTCTGGTTTGGAAGAGGTTCTTTCTGGTTCAGGTGACTAGCTAGTAAAGACTGCCAGTCTTGCTTGTGAGATGAAGGTGGAGCTCACCATCTGTAGCATCATGGGCTGAACTGAAAGGGGTTCCTTGGTGCGGAGTGGAGTGAAGGTCTGAATCAGAGTCCCAGACAGTTCTGCAATTGTGTAGGTTGCACATTCCTCGACTAGCGCCAAAAGGTGGTGGATTTGTGGCTTCTGCTTAGTGGGTCAGGAGTCAACTACACAAAGGAAGCACGTCCATGAGTATGGGGGATGTGCAGGGGAGACTGGGCTTTTGTTATGTTATAGGGTCTCAGGTAAGTGCAGGAAGGGCTTCAGTTTCAAAGGCTGCAAGTATAACACCGAAAGAGGGTAGATACAACCACAATAAAGGTATGGAAATAAGTTCAGCTGAAATTTTTCAAGGGTCCTAACCATGTTCCCAAAGAATAGATGAAATACAGTTGGTGGTGTAGTGTTCATTTCTCCGATGTAGTTTACCTTGTAGTGAAATTTAAGTAGATCGTTCCCTTGAGGTAGTACAAGTGATCAATTAAAAGTTATGGGCTGAGAGGCTGTGGTCTGTCTGTAAAACTACTTCTTCCTGACGTTTCGTTGCTAACTGCGGGCAACATCTTCGGAAGTGAGTCAACAATGGCTGCCAGGCCATGGATTTCCCAATTATACAGAGTGCATAGAGGGCAGCAACATATGTCACGTGTGGCCGACTGTAAGTCTATCTCTGACTAATGTCATTATTCTCGATTGAATGTAATCGATCGTTGTTGATGCAAAGTCGACCACCATATCCTGTCTAACTTTAAGCCTTCCTCTTTTCTGTTGAAATTATTGTGGTGTTGCTGAATCTCTATAGCTTCACTATACATACATGCATAATAATTGATGTCCTGGCTAGTACGCTTGTCTCAATAAATTTTAGTTCATGATCAGTGTCTTTAAAAACATGTTCCGCTACAGCTGATTTGTCGGTATATCCCAGTGGACAGTTCCTTTTTTGTCCGGTTTAGTGGGTATGGGCACTTCTTATCTTTGTTCCAATATAACCTTCCCACAGCCACACGGAATTTTATACGCCTCAGGAGTTGCTAAGAGGTGTCGTGCATCTTTCGCCGATCTTAAACACTCGCTAATCTTGGTCAGTGAAATTCTGGGTTTGAGATCGCATTGTCAACTATAAAATTCCGACGTTCCAGCGACTGTTGCAAGACCCCTTCCTTGGGCACCTTGCAACAGTCGCCGATACGTCGGAATTTTGTAGTTGACAATGTGGCCTCAAACCCAAAAGAATTTAAAGATTTTAATTGACTGTGACAAGGGCCGCAGAAGCCTACGTTTACATGCACTAATCTTCTTTGTGGGTCTAAAGATTGTTTCAAATAGACACTTGGCCAGAACTTCCCCAGTAGGGTTCATAATATATATTAATAAATAAATGGAACAAAAACTTTTCCAGCTGACCGTTGTTCTTGCTGAATGTTGTCACACGCTTTTCTTAACAGCCATTTGCATTTTTATTATTATGATTTGGATCATCTTGCAAATAAACTGGCGCACAGATGTTATTAGCTCTTTCCACCAGTGGTCTAATGACACTTCTCTTCTGCCTGGGATGATGGCTCCAATCCTTATGGAGGTAATGGTCAGTGTGTGTTTCTTGTCTGTACACTTTATGCCATAGACTCCCATCTGTCCGTTTAATTACTGATACGTCCAAAAAATTTAATTGTGCATTTCTCTTTTTCTCCATAGTAAATTGTATCTTTGGATTAATACTATTCTGATAGATCAAGAAACCATACAATTCCTCTTTACCGCGATTCCATATCACAAAAGTCTCACCCACATACCGATACCACTTTAAAGGGCTTTTACTGCCAGACTGCAGTGCCTGTTGTTCAAAAAATTCTATGAAAAGATTATCAACAGCTGGACTAAGAGGGCTGCCCATAGCCATGCCTTCTGTTTGTTCATGAAACTCATTATCATACTGGAAATAAGTCATGGACAGGCAATGTTGGAACCTGCACGGCCTGGCAGACAGTCGTTGACTCGCCTCGGAAGTTGTTGCCCGCAGTTGGCAACGAATCGTTATGAAGTAGTAGTTTCACAGATTGACCACGGCCTCTCAGGCCGGACGTTTTAACTAATGAAGACGCTGACTGAAAGCCAACACATTATGATTAGTATGGGTGGAGCTTATACCCACCAACAGGAATAAATCAATAAGTTCCCTTTACCTACGCTGTGACTTCGATGAAACAGTTGGTGAACAGTTCATAGAAAACTTCAAATAGGTATCCCACTCGTACAATTACAATTAGTGGGAATTTCAGTCTACCATCGATATAGTGGCGAAAATAAATTTTTAATCTCAGTGGTAGGCATAAAACGTCGTCCGGAACCGTAGTGAATGGCGTCTCTGAAAATTATTTTGAACAAAGAGTTCAGAAGCGCACTCAATAACCCTGACCAAACAGGGAGCATAACATGTACAGGGATTAGTGACCACAATGTTGTTGAGTCATGAAGAGTTCACAAGAGTGAATACTGTAACATCGAAACTCACGAAAATAGACTCAATGTTCATGCCCCTGAAAAAGCAGATAAAAATTTGCTTGACACAATCCGAAGAGACAGTTTCCACTCCTTCAGATAATTCTTTCTAAACACAGTCCATATGCAGTTTAAAGCAAAATAAGTAATAACTTAGAGATACATGTCAAATATATTAATAAGAGGTGGTACTGACACAACAGGTCAGACTTTTGGTGCAGAAACAATGCAAAACACATGCTAAATTTAAAAGAACGCAAAATCCACAAGTTTTACAGAAGCTCGAAATTTAACGCAAACTTATATGAGAGAGGCTTTTAATAGTTTCCAGAATGACACTCTGTCTCGAAATTGGTAGAAATCCCAAAGAGATTCTGGTTGTATGTAAAGTATACAATTGAAGGTGCATTAATACCTTCATTGCGTAATAAGAATGGTAAAGTTAGTGACGACAGTGCTACTAAAGCGAGTTAGTGAAGACGAATTTTCTAAATTCCTTCACAGGAAAAGCAAAGTAAATATTCCAGAATTCTAATAAGGAATAACTGCCTACATGAGTAACTTAGAAGTAGGTATCCTAAACGTAGTGGAGCAGCTTAACACTTAAGAAAGGCAATGCCTCTGGTCCAGATTGTACACCATTGAGGTTCCTTTCAGAAAGCTGATACAATAGCTCCATTCTGAGCGGTCATATACAGCTCTTCAACTGCAGAAAGATCGGTACCCAAAGACAGGAAAGTTTCACAAGTCACACCAGGACCCAAGTCACTTTGCTATAGGATTTTGGAAAATGTAATCTGTTTGAACATTATGAATTACCTTCAAGACATCATTCATTGACCAGTAGCAAAAACACATTCGGAAAACATAATTCTTGCGAAACAGAAGCTCTTTATTCTCACAAAGTAATGACAGATATGGACAGAAGACATTACATTGATTCCATAATTTTTGATTTTCAGAAGGCTTTTGACTCAGTTCCTCACAAGTGACCTATTACATTGTGTGCCTGTGGAGTATCATCCTAGTTGTGTGAACTGATTCATGATTTTGTACCAGAAAGGTCACAGTTCGTAATAACTGGGAATGTCATCGAAGTAATATCTGACGTTTCCCAAGTAAGTGTTATAGGCCCTCTCTTGTCGCTGATCTACATACCGATTTAGGAGACAATCTGAGCAGCTCTCTTCGATTATTTGCAGATTATGCTGTCATTTACCTTATTGTAAAGTCATCAGATGATCAAAACGAATTGTGCAGTGATAGACAGGATACCTGTATGATGTGAAAAATTGCAGTTGACTGTAAATGATGAAAAGTATGAAGTCAACCACATGAGTACTGAAAGGAATGTACTAAATTTCGTTCACACGATAAATCATACAAACCTAAAATCTGTGAACTCAACTAAATACATAGGAATTACACTTATGAATAAATTACATCATAACATTCATGTAGGTAATGCTCTGAGAAAGCGAACAAAAGACTGATTTCTTGGCAGACCACTTTGAAAACGTAACAGGTCTGGTAAAGAAACCGCTTACACTATGCTTATCTGCCCTCTTGTGGAGTATTGCTGTGTCGTGTGGGACATCAAAGAAATTCAAGAGAGGACAGCTCGTTTTGTATTATCGCGAAATGGGGGTGTGAGTGCTATAGATATGCTACATGAACTGGGGTGGTGGTATTTAAAACAAAGGTGTTTTTCACTATGGGAAGACTTTTCGTGAAATTTCAAATACCAATTTTGTCATCAGTGTGATAAGATTTTATTGGTGCCCATCTACATAGGGAGAAATTATCATAGTAAAGTACAAGGTATCAGAGCTCACATAAAAAGTTGTAAGTGTTCGTTTTCCCAGCACACGATGAGAGTGGAATGGTAGAGAAGTAGATTAAAAACGATGGTTCCATGAGCCTCTGTCAGGCCCTTTATTGTGAATTGCAGAGTAATCATGTAGATATAGATTACTAGGCATCATCGTTATCTTACATATGTCTATGCTTGTGGGCTTAGGATGTTTACGTGCTGTGGCTGATAATTGTTTCAGAGCCAGTTGCTCTTCACATATTTACCAACAGTATTCCCATTACTTTTTCTGGAATACCACAGCAACAGCAGAAAGATGCTTCAATATCTTCATCAGCACTCCCATTACAGCATGCCATGGACAAAAAATATATTAACTGAATAGAGAAAATCAAATGCTTAGCAGTGCAATTTCTTTTTTGTTTGTAATACACAGTCGACGTTTTCATCAGTGAATATCAACATGCAAATGCTGAAAGAGTGCTGTGCATAGATATTTAAAAAAGAAAGTACAACCTGCTACTGATACAATAGTAACAAAACATAATAAGAGTTGTAAGTACATCAGTTCTTAAACGTTCCTTGTGTGGACAGGCATTTTAAACAATTCAAACAATGCAACACTTCATACATGTTAGCTGTAGTAACGTGATATGACACAATGGGCCCAGAGATGTGATGAAGACAGGGCAGTGTGCGCATTTATAAGTTGCTGGAGCACTGGCCATGGGTGTGGAGGTGTTCATGGCTGGATGCTTATGCTGATATCACTCAAGTATGACATGCATCTCAACTGTAGTGGAATTCTCGTTCTGTGAATGCAGAGCAGAGGGCAATTGGAATATTAGCTGCTACATGTGCAATTAGCAGAAGCACATGGAGGAGGCAGGAGGGTCCTCTCATCCTTTTCCTTCCAACCTCCCCTCACATATCGCCATTCCATCCTGTGCACCTCATTCCCTAGCTCATAACTGTCTTCTTGTCCCCTCCCTCCCTCCCTTCCCCCTTTCTGTCCGTCCGTCCGTTGCCACTATTCCCCCACCTGTCCCCCCCCCCCCCACATTTTAATTTTGGGCAAACCTAACCAAATGGAAGCAGCAATCTACCCGGCATTTGTAAGATTTGTTATAGATGCTATTTTAGCAGGTTGTATGCCAGTTTTATCAGCTTTTATCTTCCCTCCATGTTTTTAATGCGAACAAGCACCCTTTGGCCTATTTTGGCTTGGTCCATGTCTCTAAGCTCATACCTTCACCACAGGGTCATTTCCACAACAGGTGCTTTCCGAGTAGCATAATAAGCAGTGGTTACCAGACAGACAATTTCATTTGGTAATGCTTTGCTTAATTCGTGCTGCTGTTGACATGGCTTTGCAGATTTTTTGACACTCACTACCCATCATTCACTTGTGCCCACTGGACAGAAGTATATGCTTGCTCAGAGAGCAGAGATTTTCATTTATTAGTATTGCAGTTTTTATTTCTGAGTTAAGATGACTTGGTTCCAAAACACACAGAGCCAGCAGACAGTATTATATACATGTTGAAAGAATTTCTTCATGACCTTAAAGACAAAGTGAAAAGAGACAATCTTATCAGCTCTGCACACTTCAACAACATAGGTATCTGGTATTTACTGAGAATATTTGCAGAAGTGCAGTCAAAAGTAGTATATTGAAATTTCAGGACCATGGCGAGTATCCTTCAAGGCAAAATGTAGATGTAATTTTAAATTGTAAGACAGCTTTCACAGGGGGCGACCTATCAAGTGGAAGAATTCGGAAACCTTTGGCATACACATACCTCATATACAATGATAAAAGGTGCACTCCGATGGAGGATCCGATACTGTAGTAAATATTGCTATTTCTCTTAGAAAAATTCACAGCATCAGGGAAAGAAATAATCGTTTCCGTAATATTCATTTGGATCAGATGTGGCTCAAACAAAATAGTGCAATGAACAACATGTGACAAGCCCCAAAAATCAATGATGGGTTGAAAGTACTGTACTTCAGATGAAGCACTTACTGTCTGTCATGCAGATGTATGAAAAATTTAGAAACTAAAAAAAAAATGTTGCTTAGAGCAACATGCAGACGCATATGCCTGTGAGCTTAAACTGAATGGCACTTTTATAATTGTAGCTGTGTGTAGGCCCCCATTCAGAAATTTTCAACTGTTCCTGAAATACTTTGATTCTTTATTGAGCCATCTGGCAGTCAGACAGAATCATATTATTGTTCATTGGGGTTGTCAATGTAGATTTTCTGAAAGAATGTGATAGAAAGAACGACCTTGAAGTATTACTTGGATCTTTGAATTCGACAGCAGTTAGTGATTTTGCTGCATGGGTAGTACAGGAAAGCAGCACTCAGAGAGTTATTTTATAGATTGAATATAAATTTAATCAAATAAATACTTTTCCCTTGGAGAATGGTCCTTATGATCCTGATCCACAGCTAGTTATTCTATATGACATAGCTCCATGCAAGTAGTGCAAAACAGCACTCCAAAATAATGCATTCTATTTAACAATTGCAAAGCTAGCAACAGAATGGGATGAGATCTACAGGGAACCTGATGCTAATTTCAAATGTAATGCGAAAATAATTTCCCTAAGGAAACATCAAAATGTAATCATAAGAAACAATCTAAAAAGCTGTGCCTTATTAAAGAGATAAAAATATGTTGTATACAGAAAATCGAAATTTATTTTACAGCCAGAAGGAGTAATTGTCCAGAAAGAGCCAAACATCACAAAAACTGTTGCACTGTATTAAGAAAAGGTATTAAAAAGTCAAGAAGTGTGTGCATTATGTCTTGGATTAGCACCTCTGATAATAAAATTAAAACGATTTGGGATATCGGTAGAAAGGAAACATGACAGTCGAAATCATAGGAAGAGTGTATTCCTATCAAACTCGATGAAAAGTTAAACAAAAAACAGAAGTAATTTCAATAATAATGTTGTAAATGTTGTAGAGAAAATAGGATCCAGCTGTTCGTTAGGAAATAACAGTTTGTACATGGAAGAAGCAATACCTATGCAATTTGATAAAATTGAAATTCAACCCACCTCTAACTGAAATTAGGAAAATAATAAATTCACTCAAAGCAAAAGCTTGCATGGAATTCATAGCACTTCCAATAGAGTATTAAAGCCTGTTGTGAGGAGGACATGCATGGCCAGTTTAATTCATATGTAAGTGGAAGAATGCAGAAGGTTGAAATTAACAGTAGAGATAGTGTGCTAAAGGCAGCAGAACTCTAAATGGAGAGGTGTCAAGAATGGTATCCCAGAGTGTTCAGTTTTATTCCCCATATTTTTCATAATATATATTGGCACTCTACATTAATGAAAATGCAAAGCTAGTTCTCTCTCTGATGGTACAGTAATCACACCCAAGAAACAATAATTAGCTGAGGAAATTGTGAATTGTCTTTCAGGGAATTAAGTGGTTCCTGCAGATAGTCTCTCAATAAATTCTGAGTAAACAGTATATACTATACTGTGCAGTAACTGGCATAATACCATTGATAAATATAGATTTTGAACAGAAATCTGTTGCTAAGCCGAATATTCGAAATTTCTGGGAGTGTGTATAGATGAGAAATTAATTTGGAGAAGCACATCAATCAGCTGATAAAACATTTCAGTTCAACATCTTACACTATTAGGGTTATTGCAAATTTTGGTGACAAACATAATCAGTAAAATAACTCATCATTAAGAGAAAAAGTATTCATTGCACAAAAGCGTATAATCAGAATAATAGCTGGAGAACATGCAAGATCACCTTGTAGACACTTATTTAAGAAACTGGAGATATCCACAGTACATTCACAGTACATACATTCACTTCCAGTTTTATTAATGACAAATCACAGTTCAAAAGTAACAGCAAAGTGCAGTGGGCTAAATCTGACTTTGGCACAGGAAGAGGTGAATTGTGCTGCTGCAAAATTGTTTGATCATTTACCAGGGAGCATTAACAGTCTGACAGATAGCCAACAAGCATCTAAAAACAAATCAAAAGAATTTATGAATGACAACATCGTCTACTCAGTAGATGAATTTTTAAATATGAAATAGTAATTTAAAAAAAAAAAATTATTCTGTAAAGAAATGTAAACTTAAACTCACAAGTTCCACATTGCAAAATGTCATATTCATGAAATGTGGAACACGTATTAATGTAATGTAGTGTAATATGAAACCAGGCAAGTACTGTACATGAATTAGACATTTAGAGTATATGGTTCTAAAGTGTGTGTACATGGGTGATGTACACTCCAGTAAAGAAATCTCACCAAAAGTGGAAAGCTTCAATCAGTAGTCCCTTAATTTTTCTTTTTACCACAAATTGTTTACATGAAAGAATGAGGAAGTGAAAGAGAGAGGGTTACTTTGGGGGAAAGGATGATGAACGTTCACAGTGATTTCAACTTCCTATGAATTATGACAAAGGAAATAATAACCTCACTCTTAACTTGGGCAGAAAACCACACCAAGATACATAATTGAATTGCTCAGTCAAAACACAGGTAGCAGTGATGGATATGCAGCCCAGTGCCCAATCTGTCACTTAGCAAACATAAAAGGTTAAAATTATTGAACTATATAAAAAATAGTAAATTAGCTACCAACTACAGCGTGCACACACTTTATTCAACATGGAAACTTCACTACAGATATCCGGATTTAGCGTATGACATGTTCGATATGACTGCCATCATTGTCGATGATGTGGCACAGCCAAATAGCAAAATTCTGCAACACTCACTGAAGTGTAGGAACATCAGTGTCGTCGATGACCACCGGAGTGTCAGTTTTCAGTTCAATAATGGTTTTGGGGTTACTGCTGTACATCTTGTCTTTAATATAGCCACACAAAAAGGACTCGGACCTGCTCAGATCCGGCTTAGGGATTTTTCAGAATTCCAGTAATTTTTTATTATTTTATTTTTCAGTTAAATTTTTGTAATTCTGATGGCTAAGAACTGATACACTAATAAAACGTTTTAATTTGGCCCGCCACTGCAGAATAACACTGCAGCAATAAAACATGAACGAGGGAATATCACCGAAATAAATCTTTTGTTGCAAAGAAAATGCGCCATTCAAAACAACATAAGAAGTGCACACACAGGCATCTGCCGACAGCAATGTTAAAAATTCTGCAATATTTTGTAACAACAAACTGCTTTCAGTATGTCTCATTCCTGGGCTCATTTTGATGAGTAACGTCACAACTGGTTACATTTCTAACAGGACACGGTGAAATATCGCGAATGTTGGTTTCAGAAGTGTCAGAATGTGTGATGAATTTCTTAAATCATGGAGCATTATATTTTCCTTCAAGACTTAACGCTTAGGACCAGCCATGTGGAAAAATTTTGGGCCCATAAGACCAGCCATTTATGCCATAATTTTAGATGTTGGTGGCACACTAGCGTGTCATATATCTTGAAAGGATAAGACACAAAAAATTACCTAGTTTCAGGTTTAGTCTTTCATAATTATTATAGTCCTTTCATTGATTACAGATTAAGCAGTAATACTGGCAGAAAGTATAGTTGCCGTTCAAAAACAAGAGCAACGTAAGTTCTCGATTTCACATGTAACTGGCTTCACTATGGGAAAAGGCAAAGTGCTCTACAGAACATGTATTCAGCCACGTAACCCTCGAAGTGTCCAGTGCACGTTACTGAAATTTATAATAAATATAGAAATATAAATCTGCTAGAATTGAAGCATGTGCTCTTAGATTCCAGCCTAACCAAACCCTCGGAAAAACAACAAAAACTTTTCGAAAGTCAAAATTATATATGAAAACTTAGCTTTTCTTGTAGTTGTACTGATGTATATTAAATTAAACCATTAACTTCTTCCGTTTGTGTGTTTGCACGGATTAACATTAATGTTGTCATTCGCTGACTACATCGTTTCCTATGCACCGAATATTTGCTGTCATCTATGGTGAGATCATGTGACATGAGCTGTGCTTGGCTGACAAAAGCACGTCACAATTTTGATTTCAGTGCTTTGGAAGCTACTGTGATGTAATTGGTGGATTTCGTGTTCGTACTTTCGTGATACGAAAGTTTGTAGTGTACATGTTTCCATGCATCAAAGATATTTCAAAAACGTATTGATTTTGCTAGGTTGAGATTTCCAAACTGCTACAAAGTTCTACAGTGGTTTATAAATCCATAACCATTAAAAGAATTGATTAGGTTTTCAGCTCCAAGGGAAATGATACCATCTTTTGACATGGAAAAATGTACTTCCTACCCAGTAAAACGTTTTTCACCCTAGAAAACGCATTTCTAACTGGGAAATCTGGGAAATTTTTTCTTGTCCAAATATGCACCCTAGTTAAGAATGTTTAAGCCTTCCATATGCAATGAGGTGGCTATTGGCAAGAAATGCCGTGTACTGGTGGTACAGTTGTTTTATCAGAACAGTGGCACTGCATTGGAGGAATATTACTGAAATAAATGGCTGAGAAGAGGCCCCATGTCAATAAATGTATTGAATACAATCAAGATATTTGAAGAAATAGGTGAATTGAGTCTTGCAGCAGATTCCAATATCAGTTGGTGAAGTTGCTTTTAGCTACAGCTGACCATAAAGCAGGTGCCTCAAATTCTGTAGTAAGTGCTAGAGTGGTCATAGGATCTCTCTCTCTCTCTCTCTCTCACACACACACGCGCACACACACACACACACACACACACACACACCTACACACCTACACACACCTACACCTACACCTACACCTCTACAAGGCTCAGAATATGCTGCTATAGAAGCCTCAAGATGGACTACAACACTGTAACTCTGCTTTCATTTTTGGCATGCATGGTAATTAGTGACTTTTGGCTGGGGAATATTCTTTGGATGGACAAGGCAAATTTTACTCTGTTGGGGCTGTGAATGCACAGAACTGTCACATGGGGTTGTCCTCCCAAATCTTGTGGCGGAACACCCACTGCAATCAGCTGATGTGACAGTGTGGTGTGATTTTACAAGCCCCTTCATTCTCAGTCGGTGTTCATGTCATGCACCTCGTAGATGTACAGTGACATGAAACGTTCGGTATCATCCACATTATATCTAGGTAGTTGAAAGATACGTGGCCTTCCAGATCCACCGACCTAAATTCATGCAACATGTGGATGTTGGGATATGTGAAAGATTTATTGCAGATGTATCCAGATATGCCTGATCAGAAGGATATCATATGATGACAGTCAATCTTATTACACTGGATATGCTGTAGGCAATTGTTAACCATGTCACGTCATGGTTCATCATGTTTCACAGTCAGTAGACCATTTTGAACATGTAACATCTGATCATATCCTAATAAACGTTATTAGAACCACCATTATCATTGGTCTGATCGTTTCTCCTCTTTTCCTGCACTGATACCTCATTTTCACTGCTTATAGCGCCATATTTTCACCTGGTGGTGGAAAGTGAAAAATTATTTTTCAGCATACTTGGTGAGGACATCAGTTAATGAACAGCCTACAATGTTACAGCATCCTGCAAAGTGTAGAGCCCACACTGCAGCACCCACAACACTGTCAGTTTAATTATAATCACTTGAAATGCTTTGTATTGACATCTTGTCATGAAAACAGGGTGCTGCTCAGACAATGTTTTCCTCGGTAGATTCATAATAAAGCTGCTATGATGTCTTGCAAATATACCACACTCGTTCCATGATTGCTACTCAGCAGGGGTTTTTATCAACAGCTTGTGTTTATTGTTGTTATTACAGTGTAATAACTATAGTGCCTGCTGTCACTGTCTTTTACAATATGCAGTGTGTGCCACGTCTCTCTAACCATTCAAACCAGCCTGAACGGACTTACTATTCTCCAAGAGTTCTGTCTGCAGCTTCTGGTCTAGTAGCTAGCGTTGCTGCTTCTAGATCATGGGGTTCCGGGATTGATTCCTTGTTGGGTTGGTGATTTTCTCTGCCTGGTGACCGGGTGTTTGCATTGTCTTCATCATCATCATCATCATTATCATCATCATCATCATCTGCATCATCCATGACAGTTGCTACATTTCACTGTGTAAGAAAATAGAATGTGTAAAAATTTGGACTTTGTACAGGTACTGATGACTGTGCAGTTGAGTGCACCACAAACCAAACATAATCATCCATGAGTTCTGAGAGTAAGTACTTCAACGTAGAGTTTGGATAAATGTTCTGGTTGACAGTAATATTCATCGAGATTACACAATGGAAATTGGTGATACAAATTCAGAAGAGGGTCTGGGTGGTGGTGGTGGAAATGATTTTGATAACAAAGGACATAGTCATGTCAACATGATTCCTGCTTTTATGGTAGGGGAAACTCTTTCAAATGGACAAATGCACAACCTAAGCAATGTTTGTGCTAGACAATATAACATTGCTTTGCAGATTCCTGCCCTGTGACTTAGTGGTAATGCATTGGGTAGAACTCGAGACATTGAACAAGAAATCTGATGTTTTAATGAGATTCAAGAGTGATGAAACAGAATCTTGATAATATGAAAATGTTCAAAAGAACATACCTTCTCGGCATGATGTTTTTGAGATAAAAGCTTTAATACGATTGCTTGTATTCACAGCCATCTCCAAGTTCGGCATCAAATGCATTGACAATCATTCCTTAGTAGGTGAAACTAGATGTAATATTTTCACAGTAATGTAAGGAACGACCTGCCAGTGTAGCCGAGACCACTAATGCACTGCTTTCTGGATTCAGGTCAGTGTGCTGACCCCAGATCGAATCTGCCCATCAGATTAACTATGAAGGACTGGTGTGCCGGTCATCCTGCATGTTGTTTTTGGCAGTTCTCCACATCCCACTAGGTGAATACCAGGCTGGTCCCCACGTTCCACATCAGTTAGACAGCTTGCAAACATTTGCAAACATTCACACTTTCCCGTGGATTACACAGGACACAGACAGTTGGAGTACACTAATTCTGTCCTGGTGGAGGGGAGGGGAAGTCTTAGCAGTGTTACTGTCCAGGCTGTAGTATGTGTGTTTATAAAACATATGTGCACTTCCATCAACACTGTATGAATAGTTTATGAATGTACTTGCCACGAAAATTGTTATGCAGTAAAGATTAAAGATTTGACACAAGTACGCAGTACCTACACAATGCTTACATGGAGGTCTCAAAATAATTGATAAATAATTAACATCAAAATTAATTTATTATTGAACTTTCCAACAGATTCTCTTTCTTATTCTGGTTTGTTTACGGTTGACTGGCATAACATAAAATTTTAATTGGAAGTTTTATTTCTTGTAGGTATTTATTTGAAATCTTACTTGCATATGTTTTCGATTTCTTTCTTTATTGTTAATATTCAGTTACTTCAATTTCCTATGTTGTATCTAATTGAGTTAAAAAGAAATTACAATATTTAGTGATTCAGTTGTCAACTTCTAGAATCTGACACAGTCCATGATAGAAGTTACGTTAAAAAATCGTGTGGTCCCAATTACGAGTTTAGAAACACTCGATATTTACCAGAACGAGGTCAAACAAAACTATATACTCTACACAATGCAAAAAGTCGAAAGTTACAGTCAGAACAAAAGAAAACACTGGAGCATGCACACCCTCAGTAGTTTGTAATATTTCATTTCCAACATGCTGCACATACTGCGGACCTGAAAGGCATCACAGTTCTAATCTGTGGGAAAGGGTTATCTGCAGGTGGAATTATGGGACCCAGATACTACAGGGGTATCTCATGCATCAGCTGTTATCACTGCCACTCAGTATGTGCCAGCAGTGTCTAATGGGTGTTGAAGTGGCCATTTACGTGTGTGTCCTTCAGTCAGTGGTGTTCTGCAACGCCAGGTGACCAGATGTTGGGAAGATGTAAAATTTTTTAAAAAGGATCACTGCTACTGTACGGGAAAATTTACAACCATTCCCATCCTTTCAGACGGTATTTCCATTTGTGAAAGGCTTCATATAAATCGTAGTTCCAAAAACAGTCTTAGATTAAAACCATCTTCAAGTGTGCCATTCACATTCATTTATCAGTTTGCAAATTTTTTTCCCTTGATTGCTGTGACATTGATTCTTGTTCAAGACCAGTCTTTATCCACCTAATTAACATCCATACTAGATACCTAATCCAAATATTGAAGCTTGCACTAGTTCTTGACTCATTGGGAATCAAACAAAAAAATCTGTTTACTAGGTGGAATAAATTTATCATTTCCAAAGGTGAAAGTATCTGCAAAACAAAGAAAAGGCACTTACAGAGCTGAGATAATGGAAAAGGAACAGTTAAAAATTATTTCTCTTAATTGAATCTGAAGTGCCTTGAACTTAAGAATATTGAATAATATGTAACTGATACATTTTTGACACATTTAATAAATTGGTGTAGACCATTAACTTGTAGCACTGTATTTTAAAAAGATTTTAGCGCGTGAAATTGTTTTAATTCTGATCTCAAAATCAAGTTGGCTGTGACTCAGATTAATCGTTATTGAATTTGCTCTGGTTATTTTGGTTTTAAACCACTTTCACATTGTCAGTTCTTACCTTCTGGTGGAACATTATAATTTTAAATAACTAACAGTTACTGATATGTAATTTCATATGCACTTTTGTGACTTCTGGCCCATAGTACTGTATTTATGGATACTCAAATATTGTTTCTTTGTTCTATATATATATCATTATGTAACATTCTGCTCCTCATTCTTCAGATTGACTCAGAGTGCTGGTGAGAGGTGTGGAGTATCATGTGAAGAAACTTGTCACCATAGACAGGATGAGTTTGTGATAGACATGGAGAAGTCAACACACGAGTTTGGTACCTATACAGAAGATGTGACTGTTGATGAGGAATGCTCAGTTGCCACCACATATGACTGTAGTACGAGGGAAAAGGAATTTCATGTATATAGCTGTAATTCCTGCCAACAGAGCTTTCCTTCAAAATACAGACTCATAATGCATGTGTTTATGCACATTGATGGCACACAACCACCTTTGTATGTTTGTAAGTGGTGTGGTGAGGTATTTCACAGTAATGTTAGTTTGAAAAAACATTTAAGAATGAGTGAGAATTATCGTGTCTTAATTGCTGGCAACCATGAAAAATATGGCTATATTGATGAGCATCAAAGCAGTATCATCTTGGATAGTTTGCCAGAAGTTTCTGCTACACAACACAATGAGCAGTCTTCATGTAAGGAAACTTGGAAAGCTTCAAAGAAGCCCTCTAATGACATGTGTAACACACACATGACAAATGATACAGAGAAAACAGTTGATTATGGAAATTTATCTACAGCTGTTAATTTCAGTGCCCAGGCTGATCTAATTACTGCAAACAGAACTGACAAATATGGTATTTGTGGCAACTTGTTTGTTAGGTCACATCATCTCAAGAGAGAGAAACTAATTCACATGGGAAAGAAACCCCACAAATGTGAGATTCGTGGGGAATCGTTTGCTCAGTCAGGTCATTTCAATACACAGACATTAATACACACTGGAAAGAAATCTCACAAATGTGCGATTTGTGACAAATCTTTTGCCCAGGCGCATCATCTCACGAATCACGTCGTAATTCACACTGGAAAGAAATCGCACAAATGTGAGATTTGTGGGAAATCTTTTGCTAGTTCAAGCAGTCTCAAGGTGCATGGATTAATTCACACCGGAAATAGACCGCACAAATGTGAGATTTGTGGGATATCTTTTGTTCGGTCATACGATCTCAAGATACATGGATTAATTCACACTGGAAAGAAACCTCACAAATGTGAGATTTGTGGGAAATCTTTTGTTAGGTCTGGCGATCTCAAGATACATGGATTAATTCACACTGGAAAGAAATCTCACAAATGTGAGATTTGTGGGAGATGTTTTTATTTGTCTAACAATCTCAAGACACATGAATTAATTCACACTGGAAAGAGACCGCACAAATGTAAGATTTGTGGGAAATCTTTTGTTAGGTCAGGCGGTCTCAAGGTACACGGATTAATTCACACTGCAAAGAGACCGCACAAATGCGAAATTTGTGGCATATGTTTTGTTAGGTCAGGCGATGTCAAGATACATGGATTAATTCACACTGGAAAGAAACTTCACAAATGTGACATTTGTGGGAAATCTTTTGTTAGGTCAGGCGGTCTCAAGATACATGGATTCATTCACACTGGAAAAAAACCTCACAAATGTGAGATGTGTGGGAAATCTTTTGCTCTAGCAGGCAATCTCAAGAGACATGCATTAAATCACACTGGAAAGAAGCCTCACAAATGTGAGATTTGTGGGAAATGTTTTACTATGTTATACAATCTCAAGATACACTTGCTAAATCACACTGGAAATAAACCTCACAAATGTGAGACTTGTGGAAAATCTTTTACTAGGGCAGGCAGTCTCAAGACACACAGGTTAATTCACACTGCAAAGAAACCGCACAAATGTGAGTTTTGTGGGAAATCTTTTGCTAGCACAGGCAATCTCAAGAGACATTCTTTAATTCACACTGGAATGAAACCTCACAAATGTGAGATTTGTGGGAAATCTTTTGCTAGAGCAGGCAGTCTCAAGAGGCATACATTAATTCACACTGGAAAGAAACCTCACAAATGTGAGACTTGTGGGAGATCTTTTGCTATGTTATGGTATCTCAAGAAACATGCATTAATTCACTCTGGAAAGAATCGACACAAATGTGATATTTGTTGGAAATCTTTTGCTAGTTCAGGCGATCTCAAGACACATGCATTAGAACACATTGGAAGGGGACGTCACAAATGTGGTATCTGAGCCAAAAGTTTCACTCAAATTGGGTACTCTCAAAACACATGCATTACTTCACATAAGAAAGAAAGTACAAGTAAGTGTTAGTTTATGCAAATAGGTTTTCCTGGTTTGTGCCATCAAGGCCTATAAAATAATGGATGTAACAGGGGGATAAGAAATTGTAATGCTTGTGAAATAACATTAAAATGTGTTGGAAACAAAAGTGTGCAATGATGCGTAGTATAGAGTGGTAACACACGATGTGACAATATAAAAATCCATATCAGCAGGTTGAGATGTCAAGAAATTCTATTACTAAATACTCCTGAAACATGAATCAAATGTGTTTTTGTCATTAACACTACAGTTTTTCCCAGTCGATATTGAGACAAAAAGATTGTGAATTTGATAAATCCTTACCTTCTTCAGTAATCATAAGTACCATGCAATATTCAGTAGAAGGCCAAGAAAATGTGACGACTTCCTGCTTGTTATTCCAGTTATAGTCATCATGTAGTACTTGTAGCTCTGCATTTTAGAAAGGTGAGATCAAGAATGTATTTATAGCATTTCTTTCACTCAGGCTAGTAAACTCATCACTGGAGAAACATAATTATGGCAATTATTATATAGCAACATGCCTACTAGTATGTTTGTCCACATTTGTCAAAATACGTTGACAGTTCTACATGATATGGACGTGACACGCTATTTTCATGTTTCTGGATGTATATTGCACCAGTTGTATTCCACACATTCAAATCAGCTAAATGGTTTGGTGGAGACATCAGTGTTAGTTACCATGCTACTCAGACCACTGTGGAGTCGTTCTGTACATGACATGGACAGTTATCCTGCTGAAAGCTGCCTTCACTGTGGGAGAGTACATCAGTCATGAGGGAATCCTTGTAGTTGCAATAAAGATCACATAGTCTGCAACTGTCATTTTGCCTTCAATTATTACCAGATGTCCCAAAGTAGCCCATATCATAATGGACCCCCTGTTGCCATTCCCCTAGTTGACTGCGTATCTGGATGTGGCAACTGACCTGGTGTAATAGGAAATGTCACACGTGTTGACAGTTGGCAGTTGACATTAGCATTGACCTTCATTCCAGCCTAAATGATCCCTTGCCCGCTGCAGTTGCAATTGAACAGTTTGGTGGATTGGAAAATATGCCACATTTCCAGCTTTACAGAACAGGTAAGCTTCTGATCTCCATGATTTGTGATGAAGTATATAAGTATTACATCTTTACATAAGGTTATGGATTTATCACCTTTCAGCCACTTTCCACAGATGTTCACAACAGTAGCATAGATCCAGAAAGCCAGCTTCACCACTTTTGAGGTGCTAGTTGCCAACTGCAATGCCACCGTAACCTGCCCTTTGCTAAAGTCACTTATGTAATTGGATTTACTTGTTCGCAACCCATCTAATTGGTAGAACAATTACTTCTTAATATCTGATCTGCTATACTTGTAATCTGCGTACTGCATCATGTGTGTACAACATGGCATTCATTCTCCTCTCAGGCAGTGTTCATGACATTTTTGTTCATCAGTGCATCTACATGTAAACTGGTCAGATGCGGGAATGTGTAGTCTAACAAAATCATTGTGCTTGGTTACCATTTACACCAGTGTACAATAGCTATATTTTTTGTGATATTTTTCTGTTTCACAAAGCTCTGTACTTGATTAAGAGATAATGTAGATAAGTGTTATGCACCGAAGCTCCTAATTATTTGTTCAGCGTGTAATACTGTTGCAAGTTTTACACAAAATGAAATCGAAAAACAAACGTTAGGTGTTCCAGTTCGATTCCATTCATTTGTACACACAAGAACACCTGGGAGAGCTGAGGACATGAGTACTAAATATGTCTTGTGTTATATTCAAAGATGTTCCCATTCTGGATATTCTTCTTAATTTGTGTAAATAAACATGACGTTTTAGGAAATCTGTACTTATGCTTCATTTTTAATTTCAGAACGATTGTTTTTATTTTTGATTCCCTAGCTATTTGTTATTGGTGAAAGTGTTTTAGTATGTCCCACCACACATGTAACAACTGGGGATAGTTACAATTAAGTGATTGGCACTGATCTGTTTTGCTACACTTTAGCTACGACACTTTGTGGTGATGTGATTTCATTTACTCCATTTTTCTCATGATACCATGGACCCTGCCTTTTGTGGGGAGGCTTGTGTGCCTCACCAATCAAGATAGCCGTACTGTTGGTGCAACCACAACAGAGGGGTATCTGTTGAGAGGCCAGACAAACATGTGGTTCCTGAAGAGGGGCAGCAGCCTTTTCAGTAGTTGCAGGGGCCACAGTCTGGATGATTGACTGATCTGGCCTTGTAACACTAACCAAAATGGCCTTGCTGTGCTGGTACTGGGAATGGCTGAAAGCAAGGGGAAACTTCAGCCATAATTTTTCCCGAGGGCATGCAGCTTTACTGTATGGTTAAATGATGATGGCGTCCTCTTGAGTGAAATATTGCAGAGGTAAATTAGTCCTCCAGTTGTATCTCCAGGCAGGGACTACTCAAGAGGATGTCGTTATCAGGAGAAAGAAAACAGGCGTTCTACAGGTCGGAGCATGGAATGTCAGATCCCTTAATCGGGCAGGTAGGTTAGAAAATTTAAAAAGGGAAATGAATTGGTTAAAGTTAGATATAGTGGGAATTAGTGAAGTTCGATGGCAGGACGAACAAGACTTCTGGTGAGGTGAATACAGGGTTATAAATACAAAATCAAATAGAGGTAATGCAGGAGTAGGTTTTAATAATGAATAAAAAATAGGAGTGGGGGTAAGCTACTACAAACAGCATAGTGAACACATTATTGTGGCCAAGATAGAGACAAACACCATGCCTACTAGAGTAGTACAGGTTCATATGCCAACTAGCTCTGGAGATGAAGAAATTGTTGAAATGTATGATGAGGTAAAAGAAATTATTCAGGTAATGAAGGGATGCGAAAATTTAATAGTCATCGGTGACTGGAATTCGAGAGTACGGAAAGGAAGAGGAGGAAACGTAGTAGTTGAATATGGATTGGAGGTAAGAAATGAAAGAAGAAGGCACCTGGTAGAATTTTGCACAGACCATAACATAATCATAGCTAACACTTGGTTCAAGAATCACGAAAGAAGTTTGTATACATGGAAGAAGCCTGGAGATACTCGAAAGTATCAGGTAGACTATATAATGGTAACACGGGGATTTACGAACCAGGTTTTAAATTGTAAGAATTTCCCGGGACAGATGTGGACTCTGACCACAATCTGTTGGCTATGAACTGTATTTTAAAACTGAAGAAGCTGTAAAAAGGCGGGAATTTGAGCATATGGAACCTGGATAAACTGACTAAACCGGACGCTTTACAGAGTTTCAGGTAGAGCATAAGGGAACAATTGACGGGAATGGGGGAAATGAATACAGTAGAAGAAGAATGAGAAGCTTTGAAGGATGAAGTAGTAAATGCAGCCGAGGATCAAGTAGGTAAAAAGCCAAGGGCTAGTAGAAATCCTCAGGTAACAGAAGAAATATTGAATTTAGTTGATGAAAGGAGAAAATATAAAAAAGCTGTAAATGAAGAAGGCAAAAAGGAATAGAAACGTCTGAAAAATAAGATCAACAGGAAGTGCGAAATGGCTAAGCAGGGATGGCTAGAGGACAAATGTAACGATGTAGAGGCTTACCTCACTAGCGGTAATATAGATACTGTCTACAGGAAAAGTATAGAGACCTTTGGAGAAAATAGAACCACCTGTATGAATATTAGGAGCTTAGATGGAAAACCAGTGCTAAGCAAAGAAGGGAAGGCAGTACGGTGGAAGGAGTATATAGAGGATCTATACAACGGCGATGTACTTGAGGACAATATTATGGAAGTGGAAGAGGATGTAGATGAAGCTGAAATGGGAGATACGATACTGTGGGAAGAGTTCGACAAAGCACTGAAAGACCTGAGTCGAATCAATGCCCCGGGAGTAGACAACATTCCATTAGAACTACTGACAGCCTTCGGAGAGCCAGTCCTGACAAAACTCTACCATCTGGTGAGCAAGGCGAAATACCCTCGGACTTCCAACCCAAAGAAGGCAGGTGCTGACAGGTGTTAAAATTACCAAACTATCATTTTAATAAGTCACAGCTGCAAAATACTATCGTGAGTTCTTTATAGGCGAATGGAAACACTGGTAGAAGCTGACCTTGGGGAAGATCAGTTTGGATTCCATAGAAATATTGGAACACATGAGGCAATACTGACCCTATGACTTTTCTTACAAAAGAGATTAAAGAAAGGCAAACCTACGTATCTAGCATTTGTAGACTTAGAGAAAGATTTTGACAATGTTGACTGGAATACTCTCTTTCAACATCTGAAGGTGGCAGTCCTCATATACGGGGAGTGAAATGCTATTTACAGTTTACAGAAACCAGATGGCAGTTATAAGAGTTGAAGGGCATGAAAGGGAAGCAGCAGTGTCGAAGGGAGTGAGGCAGGGTTGTAGCCTCTCCCCGATGTCATTCAATCTGTACATTGAGCAAGCAGTAAAGGAAACAAAAGAGAAATTCGGAGTCGGTATTAAAATCCATGCAGCAGAAATAAAAACTTTAAGTTTCGCTGATAACACTGCAATCCTGTGAGAGACAGCAAAGGACCTGGAAGAGCAGTTGAACGGAATGGACAGTGTCTTGAAAGGAGGATATGAGATGTACATCAACAAAAGCAAAACGAGGATAATGGAATGTAGTTGAATTAAATCACGTGATGCTGAGGGAATTAGATTAGGAAATGGTACACTTAAAGTAGTCAAGGAGTTTTACTATTTGGGGAGCAAAATAACTGACGATGGTCGAAGTAGAGAGGATATAAAATATAGACTGGCAATGACAAGGAAAGCGTTCCCGAAGAAGAGAAATTTGATAACGTCCAGTATAGATTTAATTGTCAGGAAGTTGTATCTGAAAGTATTTGTATGGAGTGTAGCCATGTACAGAAGTGAAACATGGATAATGATAATTTGGACAAGATGAGAATTGAAGCTTTCGAAATGTGGTGCTACAGAAGGATGCTGAATATTAGATGGGTAGATCACATAACTAATGAGGAGGTATTGAATATAATTGCGGGGAAGAGGAGTTTGTGGCACAACTTGGCTAGAAGAAGGGATCAGTTGGTAGGACATGTTCTGAGGCATCAAGTGATCACCAATTTAGTACTGAAGGGCAGTGTGGAGAGTACAAAACGTACAGGGAGACCAAGAGATGAATACACTAAGCAGATTCAGAAGGATGTAGGTTGAAGTAGGTACTGGGAGATGATGGCTTACACAGGTAGAGTAGCATGGGTAGCTGCATCAAACCAGGCTCATGACTGAAGACAACAGCAGCAACATGGTAAGTCATCCACACACATTTTATTAAATATTATTTTCCAATACAAGCAAGGAAAAGCCAGGCTCCTTGACAATAGCGTTTTATTCAGACTAATCTGAAAATAGACTACCAATTGTGGCGACTATACATATTATGAATCTCTAAGTAAACAAAAAAATTTGTAGTAACATGTTAAAAAAGGTAATAGGTACACAATATGGACTGAATATCTATATGTGTCAGCTAAATATGGGTCACGTAGCATTTCTCTGTACAAGAGATGTAAGCAGAAAATAAACATATTCAGTGGTTGTGTGGAAAACCACCCAAAGAACTGAGTCTACATAAACACAGTAGATACCCATAAATTAAAGAGTGTAACTGTAACTAATAAAATCATAACCTAAGCTAATCATGACAGAATAAACAATTGCCAAAGAATTGTCAAGGACAAGCCAATTGTAGGATGTGGATTCAGGAACACACGGCAATCAAGCATATTGTTTAAAAGAACAACAATGGAGAATGCTTTAAAACAACTCACTGGTGTTTACGTAAGAACTCTACCTCTAAGGCCACTAACAGACTGAGGGGCATAGTGCTGGAGAATGATATGGAGGGGCACATCTACCGTATCTTCCTTCGCCGTCGGCGTTGTCGAGGTTACCATGAGACACCGTTATACCAAGAGGAAAGGCGCGTCGATATCAGAGTATGAGATATGATGACCTTAAGCCATTGACAACACACAACGGTCACGGTAGCACCTGATTCCTGAATACTTGCAGTAGTTAAGATCTACGAACTATCCCCTGTTGACCAGGTCCCCAAAACTTAACTCGTAACGAGATCCCTTCAAAGCAAATTGTCATAACGATCGTCTATAAAGGCTTCGTACAACGAGAATAAATGTTACGGTTTATGGAATAATAAAAGATACGACCAAACTGTCTTGTCTCTTCTGCTTTATTTAACATAACTTCGTTCACAGTTTCATTTCGCATTCACCACTCATTCACCGAAACCCTTTGATGAACAGTTTTGGTTGCATAACACCAACAGTCAATGATAATGATACAGCTTTTCTCCTTTTTATAAATTGGAGCCCGCTCTCCGTGATATAATAAAAAAAACCGGTCTCAATACCGCGTGCCTCGTGAGACGTGAATAGACTTATCCTGGAATTGACCGCCCTGTAAGTGTACTCAATTTAATGACCACACTTCACTGTCCGCTATTTCGCGTAACTGAATGTCCATTTGTTAGTCTGATTATACACTGTAGCTATTTAAAATTCGCCCCTATATTTTTCACAACACACAATTAGCACTTCGTTACTGGTTTTCTTTTTTCTTTTCTTCTAAGAGTAAACGGAAAAAAAAGACGCCTTATCATCGGCTTAGTCGATATAAAGCAAAACACCTTAATATGCCCAATTTTACCTCTTCTTATAGGATCGGCTACCTTAATCATTAATTTATTACATATTATTTCCAATAACGCTAAACAGGTATCGCCGTTATATTTTAATTGTGTTCAAAAGCATGTTACTACTATTATGACCGACCAAATCATAACAAATCGCGCGGCGTGCGTTTTTAACGATAACTTTACGCTATTCAAGTTCCGTTACAGCTGTCTTGACTCGTAATGTTACACGGCCCCCCCAGACTGTGATGTCTTGAAGAGGGTTCCAGACAGAACAGGTTTTTTTTTTTTTTGTGACAGGAGAGGGTATTTGTTTCGGCGAATACACTCACTCTCAGATTCACTCAACAAGTCAGTACATACATTCTACAATATTTAAGTTGAGTTAATGGGCCTAGACAAAATGCCCTTAACTAAATTCCACATTTATTTATAGGTTGTCTTAGAAGCACTTCGCACTAATCACTTCGTATTCACACCACATTTTTTTTTCTTGGATGAAGCCCTCAGTTCTTCAACCGACTGTGCAAGGCAGGGATCACAGCCGGGTTCGACGATTGGCATCCTAGGCCAAAACCCTTATCAGGCCACTTGTTTAACCAGAGAGGATTTGGTCCATTTCTTTTCCTCTTAATTCCACTTTCAAATCATCCATCCTCGCCGTTCAGTGAGAGGATAAATCGTATTTCAGCGTCGTCATTGTTGCTGATACCAAGAAGGTATCTCATGGAAATCATCGGTACATTCTTTAATTTTCTTTGTAAGTTAGTATAAGTATGTATTTATCCATTGATGCTTTTATTTAGTCCACTGAGTGTAGTCTTGGTATCATTCAGTGTTTCTTGAATCTATATTTTGCTCATTATTGATAATACTTCTTCAGGTCTATGTGAGGGAACAAGCCTTTAATTACATCAGTATCACAATCTGCCAGGAGGTAGCTCCCTTCATGAGGTATTTTCATTATTTTATATGGACCTGTATATGAATATTGCCATTTCTTATTCAGTCTTTTCCTGGTTGATGCTTTTGGGTGATTTCTCAATAAAATTTCTTCCCCTACATCATATGTGACTACTTTCTTCACATTTTTATCAAAACGGGTTTTTCTCAATTGTGCTTGATGCTTCAGGTTTTCGTAGACCTTCTTCACCATATCTTCTTTCTTGGTAATCTTTTGTTCTATTGCAGGTAATTTCTTCATCCATTCTGGCACAATACTTTCACCAAATACTATTTGGTTTGGTGAATAACCTGTCGATAAGTGTGGTAAGTCATTAGACACTTTCTCAAATTCATAAATCCAATCGATCCATTTATAATGTTGTTTAGGTATGTACGTCCGTAAAAATCGGTTCAACTCTCGGAAGATTCTTGCAACCGGATTTCCACAAGGGTAAAATCTTGAGATGTAAATGTGCTGGATTCCTTGTTCTTTCATAGTGTCTCTCCATACTTTGCTTGTATAATAAGCAGCGTTGTCTGTCAAGATCATTATAGGTTTGCCAAGCTCAGTTATATAGTTGTTGATAAATTTGCGTAACATGGGTCGAACGTGGAGATTTTTCAAAGGATATAATTTCACATATTTTGAAAAGAGATCATAGAAAGCCAATACATATTTGAACCGTCCACGTGTCATGGGACATGGGCCACAGACGTCACATGACACCAACATTAAAGGTTGTTGTGGGATGATAGGATGTAATTCTATCTTCCGACAATAGTTTATGGGTTTCGCCTTCTGACATATTTTGCACTTCTTAAGAATATTTGTAGCTATACGTCCCAAATTTGGATGATAGCAGTATTGTGCTATTTTGGCTGTACATTTAGCGGAACCAAAATGACCCCAATTCAAGTGAGTGTACCATACTAGTGATTCTAAATATTTATTTGGAACACAAACTTTCCAAACATCATCTTCATCCTTCCTCCGATACAATATTCCGGTTTTTAATTGATACTGTTCTTGAGAGTGACTTAGCGTTTTGCTTTCAACAGCATGCCTAATGGCTTTCCACAACTTATCATCTTCTTGCAGTTGTGGAAGACTTCGAGATAGCTGTGAAATCTGCCTCTCACAATATTGCCTTGATAAATTCATGACTTTAAAGTCAATAGTCCGTTCTTCACACTCTTTCTTTTCGGTAATCTAGAAAGAGCATCGGCTATGATGTTGTCTTTCCTTCTGATGTATTTGAGCATAATATCATATTCTTGCAGCAGCAAGGCCCACCGGGTTAAATGTGAATGGAACATCCTTCCTGTTAAAATAAAAGATAAAGCTTTGTGGTCGCAGAAGACAATGATCTTCTTTCCATATACAAAATAGCGAAACTTTCTAAGTGACCAGACCACGGCCAGTACTTCCAATTCAGTAGTACAATATGCACGTTCACAGCTAGAGAGTGTTCTGCTGGCAAACCCAATTATTTTGATGGTACTGATATCTTCTGGATTGACCATCTGGAAAAGAGTGGCACCCAATCCTGTTTCAGAAGCATCCGCAGCAATATAAAAATCTTGATCAAGTCTCGGATGATGTAACAGTGAGCATTAGTCAAAGCATTGCGGATGTTATCAAAAGCTTGCGTGCATTCGGAATTCCACTCCCATATGACATTTTTTCTTAACAGCCGTAACAAACCGTCTTGGCTTCCTAACTGATTGGGTAAAAATCGTCGAAAAAATGAAACTAAGCCGATAAATGACTTTAATTCCGTTCTATTCTTTGGATAAGCACATCTGTTAATCGCATCCATCTTTTTAGGATTTGGTTTTATCTCTTCAGGAGTGATTATATGTCCAAGAAATTTCAATTGGTTATGAGCAAACTTGGATTTGCTCAAATTTACAGTAACTCCGTATTCCAAAAATTTCGCAAAAACTCTTCTTAATAAGTCCAAATGTTCCACCCAAGTTTCAGAAGCAATTAACAAATCATCCACATATAAAGTAACTTCATTCAAAAGGTCTCTGCCCAGTATGGTATCTAATGCCGATATGAAAACATCACCGCTTATTTTCAACCCAAATGGCATGACAGTAAACTGATAACTTCGGCTCAGAGAAACGAATGCAGTATATTTTCTAGATTCTTTCGATATTCTAGTTTGCCAATATGAACTACGCATATCCAAAGAAGTTAAGAAGCGGGCACCATAACACTTTTGTACTAACTCTTCTAGGTTCTCCGGTCGCGTTTGTACAGGTTTAATGATCTTATTGATCTCTCTGGCATCCAACACCAATCTGATGTCACCATTGGGTTTAATTACCGCCACAAGAGGGTTACAATATTCAGAATCTGAGGGCTCAATTATACCCCATTCTAACATTTTACTGATTTCCTTTCTGACTACTTCTTTCTTTGTCCGTGGGATAGAATAGGAAGTATGACAAAAGGGTTTATGTGCATACGTCTTTATATGGTATTCAAAGTCTTTTATTATACCCGGAAGTTTACTAAAAATTGGCTGATATGCTTCCAACAAGTAGTACAGTTCATCCCTTTGGATAACAGATAAATATTCTGATTCTAACACCTTTTCCTGCAATGACATTTTATCCATCATTTCTTCAGAACATTCAATATGGCATATATCATACACATTTTCATCATCAATACTGACATATTTTACCATTAGATTCATACACAATTGATTTGGAATTACTCGGCCCTTTCTCAGGGTGGTTGTCAAAACATTACCATTGGAATTAAATATACATTCACCTTTCTCTAAATTAATGATTGCACCGGTCTCACATAAAAAATCCAAACCCCAGATACATGGTACTGTCATTTTAGGAACAATCAGGAATGTACTTTCTATTTGAGCCCCCTGTATTGTAACGTCAACACGTACCTGTTTCACAACTTTTTGCATTTTTGCACTGAACGCGCCAGACACGGTACATCCTGTGATAGGAAAAGTGGGCATTTTTACCCCTCGGCTTATCTGTTTTAAACAGTCCAACGTCATGACACTAATAGTTGCTCCAGCATCAATTAATATTTCAACATCAACATTATTTATACTTGTTGGAATTATTGCCTGTAAAATTTGTCCACATTTATTAGAAACTTCAGGTTTTTCTTCAATTAATTCATTCCTTATATCCTGATCATTATTGTACCTTAATACTCTCAGTTCAAATTGATGCCCGCCTTCCTTCTCCTTTCCAGTCATCCTAGGAAGGCATTTGGTGACTGGTATTAGTTTAATCTATCTCATTGAGTCATCGGTGGGGGTTCATGAACTTCCACAATCCGTACAGTATGATCCGATTTATGGTATTCACCCCGTCCTACATTGGAGGCTCCTTCGCCCATTGGTATAACTCCTTGTGCTGGATGAGGACTCGAGGCATTTGTTCCATCCTGCCGATGAACATTATGCTTCGAATTATCTTCCCAAGGTCGAACGCAATTGGGTTCATCACTTGGGTACCTGTTACTCTTATTAATATCACTACTATGCACATTCGCGTCACCATATCGAGGTTTACCTCTAGCACAGTAAGTATCTCTTCTATATTTATTATAATCATTGTTTTTATTGCAACCATAGGATGAAGATTGTCCACGCTCCTGTGATGCGGGTTTGACCTGGTTTTCGGTATTATTATTATCATACATTAAATTATTATTATAATTATTCGTATTACTATGAGTGTGAGTCGACATTTGATTACTACTCATTTGTCTTGCGTCTTCCATAATCATATCTATTGAGTCAATCACCGACAAGAATTGTTCTACATCGTGGTCAGGAACATTTATTAACTTTTCACGTATATTTATGGGCAACCTTCCCTTCAAAATTCTGATCACTTCCTTGTGAGAAATTGGATCACTCCAATAACGTGTCTTATTTATGTACTTTTCAAAATACTGCCTTAAAGTACTCCTTTTACTGTTAAAATACTCAGGTTGGTAAACCTCTTACCTTAATTTCTCTTGTTTACTCGACGACCAGTATTTAGCCAAAAAAAGTTGTTCAAACTCAGCGCTAGTATGGCAACTTTCACTTACTTCGGCGGCCCATAATGCGGCTTCTCCAGTAATTTTGGATACTATAAATTGAAGTCTGTCGTGTTCTGACCAGCTACGCGGAAATATTCTTTTGAAATTATTGATAAAGATTTTCGGATACAGGTTGTTCTTTTCAGTGGAGAATGTTGGGAATTGTCCACTTTTAAAAATGTTGTTCTCCACCTTTAAAGAAGACAAATATCCTCGCTGACCAAAAGAATCATCATCTTTACCAACCGAATCATCAACTTCCCAATGCAAATTTTCACCACAATTGTACTTCGTATTATCACATGTTCGGTTGTTTTTCGACCTATTCTCCGAACGTTCGTCCTCTGTCAACAAATTTTGTGATGACTTTCGTTCTAACTCCGCCAATTTATGATTGGTTTCCTTTTGCCATTTAGGTAACTCATCAACTATTTTGTCTTCTATTTTCTGAAATTCGCTAGTGAAGAGCTTAATTAATTCATCATTTCTACTCAGGTGCTCATTGATATTTTCATTTGACTGGGATCCAATAGTAGTCTTAACCTTGTCTACAATTTCATTTCCTTTTATTTCTATCCATTCAGATAGATCTTCGTCAAGTCTTTTAGTTTGATCTACTAAATACTTGTCAATCCCCTTACGAGCATCGGACTCAAACTCGACTATTTGTTTCGAAAGCTCTTCTATCTGTGCGCTAGCATTGAAACAGCTGCTTTCACACTTAACCATCCTATTGGACAGGCCATCATAACTCTTCGAAACTACCTCATATTTCTTTTCTACGTTATGAAGTTTTCCCATTAAATTATTATATTGCCTTTCTAAGGTGTTAGAAAACTCTACATCTAGTTCTCCAAATTTCGCATTTAATTGAGTCTCCCAGTCCGCCTTTAATTCTTTCTTAGTATTTTCCAGTTTATAATCAAAGCTGTTCAGTTTGCTTTCCAAAGAATCCATTTTAATTTCTAATGAACCAAATTTGGCCTCAAATTTTTCATTTAACTTGTGATTGTCCTCTTTTAATTGCTTATTATCTTTTTCTAGTGAACCAAGTCTTCCATTCATTACACCCATTTGAGTATTTATTGATACCAGCATATCAAACATTTTTTGATTAATATTTCCATTTTGAGGATCAACTTGCTGATCTACATCCGAAACCTCAAGAACTTTATGTTCTCCCACGCTGCTTACCTTACTTATCATTGTATTTGAATCTCCTAACGGCTCTAAATCAATAACTGTATTATTATCTGTACATGTCTCCTGTTCCACATTGAGCTCATGGGATGCATCATCCCTTTCCTCTTCACTTTCCTCTCTCTCTCTACTCATTACTCTACTCAACTGCACATTATCATGTATTCTTTTCGTTCGTTTTGACATGATTATTCACTACCAACACATACACTTATTTTCACTATGTATTTATATATATTTATCTACCGAAATCACAAGTCTCGACTTTCCTTTTTTTTTACAATGATACAGTTATTTTAATCATACCTGGTAGTATCGCTCACTTTTAGCGATTATTGAAGAATACCTCTTTCATTGGACAGACTCACTGGCTGCTACAATATTTTCCACTCTAGGGTTCGTGAATCCGGATGACACTCGACTCGATGCAGCAATCCTCCTCAATCGAGCCGCACGTTGTGGCGCCACTTCTACCGTATCTTCCTTCGCCGTCGTCGTTGTCGAGGTTACCTTGAGACACCGTTATACCAAGAGGAAAGGCGCGTCGTTATTAGAGCATGAGATATGATGACCTTAAGCCATTGACAACACACAACGGTCATGGTAGCACCTGATTCCTGAATAGTGGCAGTAGTTAAGATCTACGAACTATCCCCTGTTGACCAGGTCCCCAAAACTTAACTCGTAACGAGATCCCTTCAAAGCAAATTGTCATAACGATCGTCTATAAAGGCTTCGTACAATGAGAATAAATGTTACGGTTTATGGAATAATAAAAGATACGACCAAACTGTCTTGTCTCTTCTGCTTTATTTAACATAACTTCGTTCACAGTTTCATTTCGCATTCACCACTCATTTACCGAAACCCTTTGATGAACAGTTTTGGTTGCATAACACCAACAGTCAATGATAATGATACAGCTTTTCTCCTTTTTATAAATTGGAGCCCGCTCTCCGTGATATAATAAAAAAAAACCGGTCTCAATACCGCGTGACTCGTGAGACGTGAATAGACTTATCCTGGAATTGACCGCCCTGTAGGTGTACTCAATTTAATGACCACACTTCACTGTCCGTTATTTCGCGTAACTGAATGTCCATTTGTTAGTCTGATTATACACTGTAGCTATTTAAAATTCGCCCCTATATTTTCCACAACGCACAATTAGCACTTCGTTACTGGTTTTCTTTTTTTTTCTTCTAAGAGTAAACGGAAAAGAAAGACGCCGTATCATCGGCTTAGTCGATATAAAGCAAAACACCTTAATATGCCCAATTTTACCTCTTCTTATAGGATCGGCTACCTTAATCATTAATTTATTACATATTATTTCCAATAACGCTAAACAGGTATCGCCGTTATATTTTAATTGTATTCAAAAGCATGTTACTACTATTATGACCGACCAAATCATAACAAATCGCGCGGCGTGCGTTTTTAACGATAACTTTACGCTATTCAAGTTCCGTTACAGCTGTCTTGACTCGTAATGTTACAATCTGATCAGACTGAAAGCTGGTTGTCAAGAGTGAGCCAAATTGAACCTGGCTATGCTCTATCACCCCATGGGACCATTAACAGGTGTCTGATTGGTTGCTGGATGGGTTTCTAGAAGCTTTTCCTCACTAGCGATGCTTCTTGGAAGTGTCACCCTGTCAGCATCCTCGCTGTCAGAATGGTATGAATGTGAAAAAGGCATATACAGTGGTAACTGGTACAGAGCCAGCCCCTGCCTAGCCACAGCTCTGCAGTGAAACATATTTCATAAAGCTTTTCCCACTCTGTCTGTTAGTCCACCACGCATACTTCACTTCGCCTCCATAGCAGCAGTCTAATAACTTCAAAATTGCAAAAGTAGTAGTTTAATGGTTGAAAATTGACCTTTGGATGGGTGGCTCTTGCTAAGGGATGCAAGATTATAATAGGGCGAACAAATAATTTCCAAAATGTAGTTAAAAAAGTGGACAGGAATAGAAAACTCAAAAGTATTTAAGAAGTTACAGATAATAGCACAATATTTTTGAGTTCGAATTGCCCAATTTTGCTATTGTAGAAATATATGCAGCCAACTGAGATGATGTACTGGTACAGTGGTGTGGTGGTGTAGAGGCAACAGATGTGTCGACCATATTGTGAGCCAGCAGGGACAGCATGAGGGCTGTCAAGATGCATCAGCTGGGCAGTGGCTATACTGCTGCAATGGTGATGCCTGTGGGTGGTGGTGGAGTATTGTGGTCGGCAATGACAACATTGGGGCCACCAAATGTTGTTACCAGTTGTGAGGGTCTGGCCTTGCAGTTCATGAAAGACTGTAACTCTGCATCAAAGGGGTGCATCAGGGAAGCACAAATGGAGGTTTAGCTCAATAATATTGATAAGATTCATTACCTTGCCTATAATCTCTGCAGTTTGTAGTATAAAAGTTAAAATTACGAGGTTATTGAAGGATACATCACAAGCCTCATTATATATCCATAATAAACTAATCTGATGAAGACAACTGTAACACTATCATTGTTTTATTAAACATTATTTCATGTACTTAATTGATATTGATATTGATCGTTAAATCCTATGTCATTTGTTTGGTCCTTAACTAAGTGGAATGTAATGCTGTCCCATGTTACAAAATCAGCAAAATGACAAAATTATACAATGGAAAAAAACTAATACATATTAGCATCCCATCTCCTAATGCTTAGTCATAAAGGAGAGTCATGACTGAATTGCGGCAGGATCGAAAGTTCACTGAAGTATAAAATTACCCTACATTGCTGCTCGTGCACCATAGGTTTTGGTGATCTAAATAGTTCACAATATCTTTGATTATATATGATCTATGTAACCATTCTGAGGACAACTACAGTGACTGCAAGAGAGATCACACCAGGGCAACCACTGTATGTTGCTATTCCAGCTTACTCCACTCAGTGAAGAGTGCATTGCTGTGATCAGTGGAGGCTTGCAATATTCCCAAGTTAGTATTTGTCAGTGGTTTGCAGAAGGTATGTCTGATTTGTTTTGGTAGCGTAGGCAGGCTGTCTGTTAGGTGCCATCACAAAAGTTGTTTCAGGCAAATTAGCAGAAAAAGTTCAAAGCTGTTGTGTGTGTAAATTAAATGAGCAGATAACCTAATGGTGGGTGTGATACATCATAATAAGAACGTTGAATAAAAGTGTACCCTTAGAGAAATGCGATAAGTCGGAAATGTAAATGTATGGTCACAGTAGAGAACTGCTACTATAGTCGACTGTGCTACCAAATACGGTAATCTGTTCCCAGTGGGCATAAATAAAGATTTGTAAAAGAGCAAGGGTATTCCTTAGTTCCTCTGAAAGCAATGCAATTTCACAATTCACGACACTAGTGCAGAGTAATAAGGTGGGACGCTTGTAATAATTAGTATGAATGCAGAGTTGAAACTCGAACTACATGACGGTCTGATGGACAACCCTTGCAAACAAACAGGATGTCCATTTGCCAAACATTACGTTCATAAGCAGCTACACAGACGACAAGTAAAGAGAAGGTGATAAAACTCAAATTTGCAACTGGTGCAAGTTATGGGCAGGGATATCTGCACATTTAACACATCTATAGATCATGACAGTTGTACAATGGCAGCAGTGCAGTAATACAGCAAGGTTGATTCCTACATGGAGTAGATCATTTGCATTTCCACTGATGCATGAAATGAATTTTAGTTGTGGTTTGCTGGAAGGTTTCAGCTGACACTATGTTAGGGCTGAGTCTCTGTTGCAGTGTTGGCTGAATGATAGTGAGTAGGGTGTTAACGTGCAACTGCTGCATGGGTGTTATACAACAAGATCTACAAGGCTTTGGTTACTTCCAGAGTAGCAGTCAGTTTGCACAGTTCCCTGTGTATAGTTATTAAGTCACACTGGAGTGCGGTTTTAAGTCCCTAATATTGCAGTATTAGCACAGTGACTATATTATGGGTTTGTCAGTTGGTAGCCAAAAGGTTGTCTTCGTTGTGAGTGAGCCATACATGCAGAATTAGGTCAACAGTTGGCTAATGTGTATGATTTACTGTATTTGTACTAATTCTATATCTGAGTTTCTATCCCCACTTTTCTGAAAATCTAATAAGAATGAAACCACATTTTGGAAGTGTCCATTATGTAAACTGGCATGAATATGGAGAGATTAGATTTAGGACAAGGATGTCAAAATAGGAGCCAGTAGGCCTACCCAGTAGTGATAACCTCCTTGGTGAGCTATGGGAAAGAGTGGAGGGCTAAGCTGTTAGGAAAATGGCCAAACCAGCTTCAATTGTCTGTAACGTAATTAAAGTTGAGAGTATTGTTTACATTTGTAATTATAAAGTATTAAAATATAACAGATGGTGCAATAAGGATGGGAGGCGAACTAGGAAGGGAATCATGATCAACTGTCCAAGATCATGATGTCTCAAGCAAACTGGCATGTTGTGCACCACACAGAGTAGCTTATGTAATGTACTGGAAACAGGTGTTCACAATAGTCAATTTTTGAAAAGGACTGTAGTTTTGTGACTGTTGAGGGACCTAACTGATCCATGCCAGTCCTAATTAAATTAAGTGATAAAAACAGATGGCAGAACATGACAGTTGTTGTTGTTGTGGGCTTCAGTCCTGAGACTGATTTGATGCAACTCTCCATGCTACTCTAGCCTGTGCAAGCTGCTTCATCTCCCAGTACCTACTGCAACCTACATCCTTCTGAATCTGCTTAGTATATTCATCTCTTGGTCTCCCTCTATGATTTTTACCCTCCACACTGCCCTCCAATACTAAATTGGTGATACCTTGATGCCTCAGAACATGTCCTACCAACTGATCCCTTCTTCTAGTCAAGTTGTGCCGCAAACTCGTCCGCAATTCTGTTCAATACCTCCTCATTAGTTATGTGATCTACGCATCTAATCATCAGCATTCTTCTGTAGCACCACATTTCGAAAGCTTCAATTCTCATCTTGTCCAAATTATTATCATCCATGTTTCACTTCTGTTCATGGCTACACTCCATACAAATACTTTCAGTAACGACTTCCTGGCACTTAAATCTATACTTGACATTAACAAATTTCTCTTCTTCAGGAACGCTTTAATTCCCATTGCCAGTCAACATTTTATATCCTCTCTACTTCGACCATCATCAGTTATTTTGCTCCCCAAATAGCAAAACTCCTTTACTACTTTAAGTGTCTCATTTCCTAATCTAATTCCCTTAGCATCACCAGACTTAATTCGACTACATTCCGTTATCCTCGTTTTGCTTTTGTTGATGTTCATCTTATATCCTCCATTCAAGACACTGTCCATTCTGTTCAACTGCTCTTCCAAGTCCTTTGCTGTCTCTGACAGAATTACAATGTCAGCGGCGAACCTCAAAGTTTTTATTTCTACTCCATGGATTTTAATACCGACTCCGAATTTTTCTTTTGTTTCCTTTACTGCTTGCTCAGTATACAGATTGAATAACATCGGGGAGAAGCTGCAGCCCTGTCTCACTCCCTTCTCCACTGCTGCATCCCTTTCATGCCCTTCAACTCCTATAACTGCCATCTAGTTTCTATACAAATTGTAAATAGCCTTTCACTCCCCGTATTTGACGACTGCCACCTTCAGAATTTGAAAGAGTATTCTCACATCAGTTAGTTGAGTTCCAAGATTTATTTAATGCAGAAGGTCCACTGCCAGCAACAGATATCACACAGCATAGGATCCCAACAGGAAATAGCCCCCAGTTTATAGGAAGCCTTATAGAGTTCTGCATCACCTACAGCCAGTACTGGATGAATTTGTAGAACAGCATCTAAAAGATGGAATTATAGAATATTCTGATTCGCCTTATAATTCAGATGTTGTAATTATTCCAAAAAAGTCTCCCGATGGTACGAAATGATATAGATTTTGTTGCGACTACAGACACCTTAACAAACAAAATATATCAGATGTTTCTTCTCTTCCAAACAGTACAGATATCATTGACAGTTTGGGTAAGAGTTAATACTTTTCAACAATTGATTTACATAGCGGATATCATCAATTGGAAGTTACTCCCAAAGATAGGCATAAAACAGCATTTTCCACCCCTGGAGGCTACTGGCAATTTAAAAGAATGCCTTTCGGTTTGAAAAACGCACCAGCAACTTTTCGAAGACTACTCGATGGAGTATTGCAAGGACTCAGAACTCAGCAATGTTGTGTATATCTAGACGGTATTATAGTATTCTCCAGAGACATTAATGAACATGCTGTGCATCTGCGTAACGTTTTACAGAGACTTAGAAAAGCTAAATTAACATTAAATATGGAAAAATATAGTTTTGCATTGACAGAGGTTATATACCTAGGGCATGTCATTAGTGAAAAAGGAATTATAACAGATCCTCGATTAATTTCGGCAGTTAAGAACTTCTCAACACCACAATGCGTTAAGGAAGTACAATGTTTCATTGGTCTTGGATCGTATTACCTAAAATATGTTCAAAATTAGCTGAAATTGCCCAACTCCTAACCCAATTATTGAAAAAGGGTTCAGAATTTCATTGGTCTGAAGATTGTGAATCAGCATTTCAAAGCCTTAAAGATAAGCTAACACACAGTCCAGTATTAGCGTATCCAGATTATAATAAAGAATATATTTTATCCTGAGACGCAAGTGGTCATTCAGTAGGAGTTGTTTTGAGTCAGAATATTAATGGCGCAGAAATCGCATACCCTGTGCTTTGAGACAACTAACAACAGCAGAAAGAAATTATTCCACACCGGAGAAAGTGTTGTTAAGTGTTATTTATGGCATCAAATACTTTAAATGCTACTTGTATGGTAGGACATTCAAGGTTATTACAGACCATGCAGTTTTAAAATGGTTGCTTGGATTAAAGGATCAATCTAGTCATCACCCGATGGGCCCTATGTCTTTCCGAATTGGATTTCGAAGTTATCCATAAACCAGGCAAAAAATATATGAATGCAGATTGCCTAAGTCGGAAAATAGCTCTTTTGGAAGCAAGAGGCTGAGATACTGGGGACTGGAGAAAGGCACGAGATGAGGATACAGAATGCAAAAAATACGCAACTCAAAAACAATTTTGGTTTGAAGATGGTGTATTATGCTGTAAAACAAAACTTGGGCGTGAATTGTTGTTCCCCATCACCTTAGACAAGAAATAATGGCAGAGGCCCATGATCATATCCTTGCAGGACATGGTGGACAGCGGACAACCGAAAGACGCATAACAGAGCGATTTTGGTGGCAAACCAGAAAGCAGGATGTTGCGCAGTACATTCGTAACTGCATTGCATGCGCACAATGAGCTGAACTTTCTCGTTTAAAAATACCCTTACAGAGGCTCCCTGAGGCTTCATGTCCATTTCAGATCTGTGGACTGGATCTTTACAGACCACTCCATAAAACACTTGCTGGTAATAAGTATAATAAGTATGTTCTTACGATTATAGATCACTTTTCACGCTATCTAGCTATGGTGAATCTCCCAGATCAGCAAGGAAAAACAGTCGCCCATACTTTAGTTAACAACTGGATACTTATATTTAGCGTACCTGAAGCTATTATCACAGATCAGGGATCTAATTTTACGTCTGAAAAAATGAAACAGCTATGCCACTTACTAAAAATACGTAAATTACGCACAACTCCATTACACCCTCAGTGCAATGGATGCACAGAAAGAGTTCATTGGATAATTGGCAAGATGCTTAGTTATTATATTAACGAACAACATTCTAATTGGGGTATGTATTTACCAATAATCGTGTCGGTATACAACGCCAAAACGCCTGAAGCAACTGGAATGTCACCTTATGAAGTGATCTATGGGAGAAAAATGTCGTCCCCTTTTGATGTAATCAGGCAGAAAAACGGAAAGTCAGAGAAACAGTAAAAGGTTTCTGTCGAAGGATGAAGGATGTATGGAAAAAGGTTCAAAATTCTAATACAAAGGCTTTGTAACGACAGGAAAGATTAGGTAATGCCCAAGCTAAATATCCAAATTACGAAATCGGTCAGTGGGTGAAGCTGTCATCCCCACACATTGTGAAAGGAAAAACAAAGAAATTCGTAACAAACTACAGAGGTCCTTATCAAATTATTGAGATCACTTCACCAGTCAACGTTTAACTGCAAATGCCCACCCGAACTACTATTGTCCATGCAAGTCGTTTAAAACCTTTTAAGGGCGCTCAAGATGTAATTCCTTCAACAATAGTGGCTGCTTTCCTGACGGGGGGAGAAAGTTCCCTAAGAGGAAAAAGAGTGGCCATGCCAACACAACATACAGACATGGCACCATACAATCTTCAAGCTAGGGTGCAAATGTCCTAATTGAATCATAGTAGACTGTGGACGGTATACAAATGTTAATTCATCCTTCCCTCTAATTTATTGGCCAGAAAACGCCATGCAAGCATTTCCTACACAAAACTTATGCTCCTTAAATGACTCCCTTGACAATTTCCTTCTGAAGTCATTAGATATGTTCATTGACTCACAGCAAGACAAAATTGATGGCAATGTTATGATGCAACATGCCTTAAAGTTAAGAAGTGAACACAAAACTGGAATTATAATGCTAGGAATGGGTATATCTGGAACCTTTGAGTTGGTGTTTCTGCTTTGTACAGTTTTGTTTCATTTAAAACGAAAAAAATAAGCCAAATAATAATATACCACATCATCAAATCCCTGTTATTGGATACCACACTCTTAACTAGTGTACTTCAGTGGTTACTTGTGAGCATTAGTGTACTAATTTTGTTTATTGTACTTTGGTCTTTATTAAACAGTCTCATGTTAAAATAAACAATGCTGTAGAATAGATATTCTTGCATTACTGTAGGGTAGATTAAACAGGTGTTGCTATGTAATTTTCTAAGTGAAAAATCTATTTTTGTTTATTCATTGTCATGAAGATTTGTTACACTTACTATAACAATTTATGTGTGAACTATGTGATTCATGAGCATACAGTACTTTAGTAGAGTGATAATGTATTTTCAACATATTTAACGTGAAACATGTGTAATCGTCTAAGACAAGAGTTTCCATTGCTTGTGGTAGTGTTTTTGCCATGTGAAGAGTGGAGGAATGTTGAGTGGTAAATTCGAGGGCGAATTTCTCAGAAGAGTGGAGGAATGTTGAGTGGTACTTCAGATAGATAAATAAATTAGTGAAATCAATTTGAAGTGAGGTAGAAATTAGAAAATAAATGAAAAACGTCATTTGGTTTAGAAGAATTACATACTGGCAAACAGCGGGCAGAGCAGCAGTGGCAATGTCTGATGGTTGCAAGTCATAACGTTCAAGAGAAGCCATCGCCCTCCCCACATAAGCAGACGCTGTCGATTCAGCCATCAGGGCATCTCCTGACTGGCTCATGTGTTTCTCAATTGTCACATGTGATCACAGGCCCTCACCTACATTCCAAGAGCCAATGACTGATGTTAAGAAGATTCTTCGAGAAGCTTTTCAAAGTGACAGAAAAGGCAATGACCGTGAAGTCGTTCACCTCCAGTGAACCGAAGTGAATAAATATGCGAGACACAGTGGGCCCAAAAATGGTAGTAGTTTTCAGTTCATTTTCGATGCTGAAGACCGTCACGCAGGAAAAGACTGCATCGTACACAGAAGCACCAAGTCCGCCGCTGTGATGGAATAGCAAGCAGCAGCCTTGCCACCAGAAGATAGAAGTTAATAGATATTTGAAGACTGATTTTTACGTACACAGGTGACTCGTGAGGATGGGAAGGAGACGGCCTCACATCAGTAGTCACCTGTGAGCTGGGATGAAGATCTGACAGCTGAAGACTGCAAAGCTGGAGTCTGTTGTTCGAGTCCGGGACACTGGCCTTCCCCCGCCGCACTGCTCCTCTGGCCGATGCACAACACTGACACACACGGCCGCTTAGAGAAGAGAAACACTGGGACGCTATATCCAAGATATAAACATTAAACATAGATGTTAAAAATGTTCCATTAATTTCTTTTCATCTCTATTAAATGTTCGCAAAATATGATGAAGATGTTATTAAAAAAGCTAGGAGAAATAGAAGCGTAAAAGAACACTTAAAAGAAGAGTTAAACAAATGGAATAAACAACCAAGAACAGAGTACGAAAAATATGAAAAAGATCAACCGGTTATCGATGCAATTCAAAACATTAAACAAGGTAGCGAAGGAGTAGGTGATAATGTTATGAAAGCTATTGATGAAAATAGAGAACTAGAAAATCAAATAGTTCCTTTTTCTCATTGTCAATTAGAAGGATTTAATGAAATACCACCAATTACAGACTATGGAAGTCTAAAGCGTGATTATACTGTAAGTGAATCAGAAATACAAGATTTATTAACGAAGTATGGAGAAGACAGAGAGAAAGAAAGAAGGATAACGATATTAGAAAAATAAATGTAAGTGAAAAAATGTTAGAGTACACTAATGACAGTGAGGATAAATTTTTTGCATTGAGACCTGTTATTTCATATAAATTCGGTGGTAAATTACCAGTAAAATTTGATGAAGATAAATAAACTATGGTGATAGGACATATGAAGGTACAGATGGATTAATGAATCTTTTAACTAAAAAACAGATAGCTATGGAAGACATGTATACATTATTTACAGGTTCTCATTTATCAAATTATGAAGATATATTATACAATTCAGAAGCATTGTATTCTAATAATAATCCAAATAAAAAAATCGAATGGAGGAAATAAATACAAACATTTGATAAAAGAAATTGATGATTTTTTCCTGCACTGAGAAAAAGAATTAGATGATTCATTGCAAAGTGAAAGAGAAAAAGTTGGTGAAGACTTAGTAAAAAAATATCCAGAAAAATCAATCGAATATTCCTGGATAAATGATGTCTGCCAATTAATTGATAGATCTGCTGTGATACATGGGGAAGAATTAGCCGGAAATAAAATTATTACAATGAACGAGTCAGAATAATGCTGAAGTTGACAAATAAATTTAGTGATTTCATCGTTAACAATCCAAAAGGAATTCCACATTTGATAAGAATCTTGAATTATCTTCCTCACACATTCTGGAAAAGTGGAAAACATGGGAAAGGATTGGTCAATTGAGTTTTAAATAATGTACCAATGACTGAGCTCCATCTTTCAGGCTATAAATTTTCCCGGTCTTTCACTAAGCTTGAAAAAGATCAGCACGTGAAGATTAAGGAACAAATACATTAGACGAAACTTGCAAACAACATGACATTACCTATCATGATCATAAAGATTTAGAAAAAAGACATGAAACTGATAAAAACTTCAATTAGGTGCAAAGGAAAGAATGCTTGCAAGTAAAGCAACTTTAGGATAAGAAATTGCAGCCACTGCAGTTAGAAACATTAAGTATGGAAGGAGAAAATTAGGAATTGGCTTATCCATGGATGACAATGGCGTGGGAGTGTAAAAATTTCAATAGCGGTAAAATACTGCCATCTAAAAAATAGTAATACTTATAAATTTTTTAATCTCTATAAATGAATAATTAGTATTTTAACCATGTATTTTTATCTCATTTATGAGCTTGCAGTACAATACGCACTTCATAATAAAGAAATTGTAATCTATAATGACACACTCTTAAGGAATTTGTCAGTGTGGCAACATTTCAGCTGAACCTCGACTGTTCGTCCCCTCCACAAAAATTCAATTTTATGAATTGCAGGTGGTAAGGATTTACCAGATGAAAAATTTGGTCTTTTATTAAGTATGTAATTACAGGGTCGATGAGCATCAATCCTGAAAAATTAACAGAATGTTATAGAATTTTAGTGACCAGTGTCATGGCAACTGAAAGTGCTATAGAGTTTTAATTTATCTACTATGTTTTTATTCTATATAAATGGATATTCTTCTGAAGAAGCTAAATATTGCAAGCAATTCTAATTTATCTAAGAGGATTAGTGAGCTAGAAGTTAATGAATTGTATTACATTACTGCTTGTGAAAGTTTAAAAACTAGATATGGGGAGAAAATGTGTATGAAGGTTGATAGTAAATTTAAAATTGTTTTGCAAGACAGGTTTAAGAAAATAATAAGTAACAGGGACTTTCAATTTTCTGAAGGTGGCAATATTAAACTAAAACATAAAGGAATGAAGAGAACTAAAAATAATGATAACGAAATTATGATCTGGAGTTCTTTGCTTGAATAAATTTTTATTGACTTTTTTTTATATATTATTTTCTGGGTGGGCTTGGTTTAAGCCGCATAACACACTATCCAACAAATGCCTAAAGCTTGCCAGTGCGTTTATGAGTCCAAAAGGTGTGCAACGAAATTAAAAATGCCCAGTTGGCGTTGAGAACGTAGTTTTCGATGCTCCTCTGATGGTACTTCCAACTTGGGTTAACCACTATTCAAATACAGCGTTGTGAAGTAGCGACACTGACATAAATTGTCCAATGTCTCAGTTACGTTGGGCATAGATTACGCATCGGCTGACACCGTTTTCTGGTTGAGGAAACGTTAGTCACAACAGAAACAATATGCTTTGCCAGCATTCGGTGATGTTTTGATTACAATTACAATGGGAACAGCCAGGAACCACAACTAGGTTCTATGATGTTATATCTGAATTGCTGTTCTATTAACCCATAAATAATTGACTGTAAATACCTTGGAACTCGATATGGTCGTTTGTAGATGGGTGCGTTGCTTCCAGTAGAAATATGGTGCCAAACAAGCGGTGTTGCAGGTAATGGACCCAACAGATTAAATAATTCCACGTATTCATTCAACAGTGTTTTCATTAATGCTATGTTGTGTGCTTCCAGATGTGCTACCTTACTCATAGTGCTGATCAGTCGATAGACCCTCTCGGCATTGCGTAATTTACTGTAAAATCACGGTCCAGTTCATGCTCATGTAACATTTCTAAATTCGCAACCAGGGTATCATGCGATAAGTTTAATTCTTCAGGGCTAAAATTATTAATACTGACAGGCAGTACCTTCATGCTATGTACCTCCTGAATGCAGGACATGGTATGGAGTATAAAACAATTAATTGAATCTAGTATTTTGTTATCTGCCAAAGGTTCAACGATACACATTGAGTTCACTGGCAGTTCAGTGCCAACATCAATCCACATGACCTTTCCTGTACCTTCTGGTATGCAACCCCCAATTTGACCATAAGGGACATACACAGTTTAATTGGTTTCACTTGGCCATGAGGTAGACCTTGTGACAGCAGAGGTCTTCCGGCTGCAGAGCCTAGGTGAAGCAAATTTCTGTCCAGTTCTGCCATATTCCATTCCAGGTCAATTCTCGCGTGGTGTGCAACCAGGAAATCAAGTCCGAGAATCACGTTGTACCTATCACTAACCACGGGAAGAACTTCTACATCCACTTGGAAGTTAACCTCCTCCACTCACAACTTCAACATTCCAACATCGAGTGAATTTACATGTTCTCCATCTACACCACTTAAAGTCCAGCCTGGTGCATTTAAGCCTTTTGCCTAAAATACTCCATTGCTTGCTACTGATACCTGATAACTGGAATTCAACAACATTTTACATAATTTATCCACCCGCACAGCCAATCAGAAAAAAGTTTGCCACTGTTTTCTTACATGATCTGACTCTTACTGAAAGTGTGGCACATTGGACACCCCACCCCCTGTGTCATTTAACTGCTGCCCGAAAGATCTACCCTGCAAGTGAAACTTCTGTTGTTGCTGATTCCTGTTACAGCATTGCCAATCCGAGTGACCAAATTTCTTACAATACCTGCAACGTTGCTGTCTGCAATCTGTTTGTACATGTTCCTTTCAGCCAGAGCAAAAATAATTTGCGTCCACAGCCAACACTGACGGACATTCATGTGACATAGCCTATGACCCAATTTCTTCTAATGATAATTCAATGGTCGCATGTTCGAATCCTGCCTTGAGCATGGATGTGTGTGATGTCTTTAGGTTGGTTAGGTTTAAGTAGTCCTAAGTTTAGGGGACTGATGACCTCAGATGTTAAGTCCCATTGTGCTTAGAGCCATTTGAGCCATTTGATAATTCAATATCCATTGCTTCACACAGATACTGAAGAAACTCCAAACCAACCTTTCTTGACATTTCCGGTAGTAGCCCCATCAAAAATACGTTTGGAGACCCCTGCTCTGCTCACCGCAAAATTATCGCGTTAACTCTATCATCAGCCATGAGCTCATTGGTTGTTGTTGTTGTTGTTGTTGTTGTTGTCTTCATCTTCAGTCCTGAGACTGGTTTGATGCAGCTCTCCATGCTACTCTATCCTGCAACCTACATCCTTCTGAATCTGCTTAGTGTATTCATCTCTTGGTCTCCCTCTACGATTTTTACCCTCCACGCTGCCCTCCAATGCTAAATTTGCGATCCCTTGATGCCTCAGAACATGTCCTACCAACCGGTCCCTTCTTCTTGTCAAGTTGTGCCACAACTCCTCTTCTCCCCAATTCTATTCAATACCTCCTCATTAGTTATGTGATCTACCCATCTAATCTTCAGCATTATTCTGTAGCACCACATTTCGAAAGTTTCTATTCTCTTGTCCAAACTATTTATCGTCCATGTTTCACTGCCATACATGGCTACACTCCATACAAATACTTTCAGAAACGACTTCCTGACACTTAAATCTATATTCAATGTTAACAAATTTCTCTTCTTCAGAAACGCTTTAATTCCCATTGCCAGTCTACATTTTATATCCTCTCTACTTTGACCATCATCAGTTATTTTGCTCCCCAAATAGCAAAACTCCTTTACTACTTTAAGTGTCTCATTTCCTAATCTAATTCCCTTAGCATCACCAGACTTAATTCGACTACATTCCATTATCCTCGTTTTGCTTTTGTTGATGTTCATCTTATATCCTCCATTCAAGACACTGTCCATTCCGTTCAACTGCTCTTCCAAGTCCTTTGCTGTCTCTGGCAGAATTACAATGTCATCGGCTAACCTACATCTACATCTACATGACTACTCCGCAATTCACGCATAAGTGCTTGACAGAAGGTTCATCGAACCACAATCATACTATCTCTCTACCATTCCACTCCCGAACAGCGAGCGGGAAAAACGAACACCTCAACCTTTCCGTTTGAGCTCTGATTTCTCTTATTTTATTTTGATGATCATTCCTACCTATGTAGGTTGGGCTCAACAAAATATTTTCGCATTCGGAAGAGAAAGTTGGTGACTGAAATTTCGTAAATAGATCTCGCCGCGACGATAAACGTCTTTGCTTCAATGACTTCCATCCCAACTAGCGTCTCATATCTGGACACTCTCTTCCCTATTAAGTGATAATACAAAACGAGCTGCCCTTTTTGCACTCTTTCGATGTTCTCCGTCAATCCCACCTGGTAAGGATCCCACACCGTGCAGCAATATTCTAACAGAGGACGAACGAGTGTAGTGTAAGCTGTCTCTTTGGTGGACTTGTTGCACTTCTAAGTGTCCTGCCAATGAAACGCAACCTTTGACTCGCCTTCCCCACAATATTATCAATGTGGTCTTTCCAACTGAAGTTGTTCGTAATTTTAACACCCAGGTACTTAGTTGAATTGACAGCCTTGAGAAGTGTACTATTTATCAAGTAATCGAATTACAATGGATTTCTTATGGAACTCATGTGGATCACCTCACACTTGTTATTTAGCGTCAACCTCAAGGTTTTTATTTCTTCTCCATGGACTTTAATACCTACTCCGAATTTTTCTTTTGTTTCCTTTAATGCTTGCTCAATATACAGATTGAATAACATCGGGGACAGCCTACAACCCTGTCTCACTCCCTTCCCAACCGCTGCTTCCCTTTCATGCCCCTCGAATCTTATAACTTCCATCTGGTTTCTGTGCAAATTGTAAATAGCCTTTCGCTCCCTGTATTTTACCCCTGCCACCTTTAGGATTTGAAAGAGAGTATTCCAGTCAACATTGTCAAAAGCTTTCTCTAAGTCCACAAATGCTAGAAATGAAGGTTTGCCTTTCCTTAATCTATTTTCTAAGATAAGTCGTAGGGTCAGTATTGCCTCATGTGTTCCAACATTTCTGCGGAATCCAAATTGATCCTCGCCGAGGTCGGCTTCTACCTGTTTTTCCATTCATATGTAAAGAATTCGCGTTAGTATTTTGCAGCTGTGATTTATTAAAGTGATAGTTCGGTAATTTTCGCATCTGTCAACACCTGCTTTCTTTGGTATTGGAATAATTACATACTTCTTGAAGTCTGAGGGTATTTCGTCTGTCTCATACATCTTGCTCACCACATGGTAGAGTTTTGTCAGGACTGGCTCTCCCAAGGCCGTCAATAGTTCCAATGGAATGTTGTCTACTCCCAGGCCTTGTTTCGACTCAGGTCTTTCAGTGCTCTGTCAAACTCATCACGCAGTATCGTATCTCCCATTTTATCTTCATCTACATCCTCTTCCATTTCCATAATATTTTCCTCAAGTACTTCGCCATTGTATAGATCCTCTATATACTCCTTCCACCTTTCTGCTTTCCCTTCTTTGCTTAGAACTGGTTTTCCATCTGAGCTCTTGGTATTCATACAAGTGGCTCTCTTTTCTCCAAAGGTCTCTTTAATTTTCCTGTAGGCAGTATCTATCTTACCCCTAGTGAGATAAGCCTCTACATCCTTACATTTGTCCTCTAGCCATCCCTACTTAGCCATTTTGCACTTCCTGTCGATCTCGTTTTTGAGACGTTTGTATTCCCTTTTGCCTGCTTCATTTACTGCGTTTGTATATTTTCTCCTTACATCAATTAAGTTCAATATTTCTTCTGTTACCCAAGGATTTCTACTAGCCCTCATATTTTTACCTGCTTGATCCTCTGCTGCCTTCACTACTTCATCCCTCAGAGCTACCCATTCTTTTTCTACTGTATTTCTTTCCCCCATTCCTGTCAATTGTTTCCTTATGCTCTCCCTGAAACTCTGTACAACCTCTGGTTTAGTCAGTTTATCCATGTCCCATCTCCTTAAATTCCCACCTTTTTGCAGTTTCTTCAGTTTTAATCTACAGTTCATAACCAATAGATTGTGACCAGAGTCCACATCTGCCCCTGGAAATGTCTTACAATTTAAAACCTGGCTCCTAAGTCTCTGTCTTACCGTTATATAATCTATCAGATACCTTCTAGTATCTCCAGGATTCTTCCATGTATACAACCTTCTTTTATGATTCTTGAACCAAGTGTTAGCTATGATTAAGTTATGCTCTGTGCAAAATTCTACCAAACTGCTTCCTCTTTCATTTCTTTCCCCCAATCCATATTCACCCACTACGTTACCTTCTCTCCCTTTTCCTACTCTCGAATTCCAGATACCCATGACTATTAAATTTTCGTCTCCATTCACTACCTGAATAATTTCTTTTATTTCATCATACATTTCTGCAATTTCTTCGTCATCTGCAGACCTAGTTGGCATATAAACTTGTACTACTGTAGTAGGCATGGGCTTCGTGTGTATCTTGGCCACAATAATGCGTTCACAATGCTGTTTGTAGTAGCTTACCCCCACTCCTATTTTTTATTCATTATTAAACCTACTCCTACATTACCCCTATTTGATTTTGTATTTATAACCCTGTATTCACCTGACCAAGAGTCTTGTTCCTCCTGCCACCAAACTTCACTAATTCCCACTATATCTAACTTCAACCTATCCATTTCCCTTTTTAAATTTTCTAACCTAGCTGCCCAATTTAGGGATCTGACATTCCACTCTCCAACCTGTAGAACGCCAGTTTTCTTTCTCCTGATAATGACGTCCTCTTGAGTAGTCCCCGCCCGGAAATCCGAATGGGTGGCTATTTTATCTCCGGAATATTTTACCCAAAAGGACGTCATCATGATTTAACCATACAGTAAAGCTGCATGCCCTCGGGAAAAATTATGGCTGTAGTTTACCCTTGCTTTCAGCCGTTCGCAGTACCAGCACAGCAAGGCCGTTTTGGTTAGTGTTGCAAGGCCAGATCAGTCAATCATCCAGACTGTAGCTCCTGAAACTATTCAAAAGGCTGCTGCCCCTCTTCAGGAACCACACGTTTGTCTGGCCTCTCAACAGATACCCCTCCATTGTGGTTGCACCTATGGTATGGCCATCTGTATCACTGAGGCACGCAAGCCTCCCCACCAATTGCAAGGTCCATGGTTCATGGGGGTAGGAGCTCATTGGTACCTACATTGATTTTACAAAGGTGCTCTGCAAAAGTTTCAGTCTGTTTATCCTCCTTACGAAAAAGCCTAGTACGTTGTTGCCAAAATATCTTGCTGTGTTCTTCTTCTACTAAATTTCTATTAACCCTTCCCAAAAATCCTCAAATGTTTTAGCCTTCCTCAGATTCTCATTAGACATAATATGTGCTCTAACATGTCCTGTTAACTTCATTCTAGCAACACATAATAAATCCTCTTTACTTCATCCCCCCAATCTGTGGGCTGTAGCCAAATTGTCAAAAAACATCTTCCCCTGTTTCACTGAAAATGGAGTAACCAATCCCACAGCAGTGCCATCAAGGGTAGGTGGGTTGTGATGTAAGCGCTACCACTGTGTTGTTCTGAACTTATTTACCTATATATGTAATTTATCTGCCTGATCCCTCAGTTGCTCAGCAACCTTAGAAACTGAAAGTTCCTTTGCTATGATTACGATTTAATGGAGAGAAAAGTATACAAAAACGATATAATTAATGAGCCAGGCAAAAGAAAGGAAATGGACAACCTAACAGACTCGAAACCAAAATAACTGAAATTGGCACTTATTTCCTTTAACGTGTGTCATACCATCACTGTAGGAGATTCGTACAACTAATTCTTAATTCTACACAATCCGTCCTCCACGATGGCAAATGAGAAGTTAGTAACTGACCTCTATAACGCCTGATCATAAGTGCACAGAAAATATAGAAGGGCCATCAAGAACTGGCAATTCTGTTAAGCTCTCTGGAAAATATATTAAGTGCACAGTTTCCAGTCTTATGTATTGAGGGCTGTGTACAGGAATGAGGAAGCTGTGAGGTGAACCCAGCCTGATCACAAGTGGGAGATGATAAACATATCATCTTCTTTTTCTTCTTGTGCATGTTTTTTTCATTGGCCTGATCATATGATGATTGTCATGGGTGGAGGTATGCGAGATAAAGATGAACTTTATGTCTAATGAAAAGCAGTAAATTTTTGTTTTTGGAAAAGTAAGGATCTGAAGATCATGTTTCATATGGTGACTGAAGGACAGGAACTGTTAGTAAAAGAGCTTAAAGAAATAGTGAAAACTAACCAGAGAAAGATACACAGCAGTGTTAAGAGATATAATAAAAAGAAGGAAGATAATGTTTTGTTGATTGAATATATCAGAAATAAATTTCAAGAAGAAATTGCATTTTTTGAACTGTTGTAAATGCAAATTTGTAGAAAACCCATTAGCAATTATTTGAGAGGGTGAGAGAAGGTAACATAACTTTCAAACAAGGAATTCCTTTGAGAAGGGTAAAATATAAATTAATGAAACAAATTCAATTAGCAGATGCTTCGGGGCTTCAGCACAAAGTAGTGGAGACAGAATGTGTAGTAAGAATACTAGTAGTAAGAGTATTGATACGGAAATGAAGAATTACAGAAAGCAGTACTACTAGGTGTGAGAAGAAAGTCTAGTGGTTTGCCAAAATAAGAATGGAATGAAGAGGGAACTAAACCATTTTCTCTATTTTGGTAGTGATAGCGACGAAAGGTTTTGAAAATCTATGAGATTGGCTACAAGATCAATTTTGAGTAGAGAAAATAGTAATGAGGAGTTGGAGAATATAACAGTAAGGGAGATAAACAGATTGGTGATGAAAAAAAGTATTGGAGAATGTTAAAGACTTTTTCAACATACAAAAAGTAAAATGAAGGAAATATGAAATTAATGTGTCAACTAAGATTCAGTGCATACAAGTGGAGAAGAAGTGTAAGAAAAAGGATGAGGAACAAAAAGTTCGAAATAGAAGGTGAAAGACATTGGGCATACATGAAGTAAGGTAGATCTGTGGACAGGTAGGTTTATCTTGTACTGGATCAAGATGGACTTATTGGTCCCAGGGTTATCGTGTTCATAAAGAGAAGTGATGATGGAATAAGTTAATTCGAAATGGTCGAGAACACTGGATATTAACATAGAGTGACAATAATAGAACTTTAGTTAGAAAACATAAGTAGAGAATCTCGCAATAATTCATCGAATTAAATAGAAACCTGGATAGAATTGATAGGTGTGAGGTAGTTATACAAAGAGAGGCCACTGGAAGAAATAGAAAGTGATCAGCAATAGAATAAAGAATGAAAATTTTGAAGGTGAGTTTCCTAAATACCAACATCTAACTATTGTGGAGATCTGGAAGATGAAGAATAATTGTCTAACCATCTATAAATAAAAATTTTAGTTGTTCAGAGCATTATCTGGGTGATTAAATGTAGGGTGACTGGATGTATTTCTCCTAGGGGAATGGAAACTGATTATTAATTAGGAAGGAAAAATGCAGTGTTTTGATGAGTGGTACTTAAGATAAGTAAATAAATTAGTGAATTCAGAGTGAAGTAGAAATCAGAAAATAAATGAAAAACTTGGTTTAGTTTAGAGAGTTACATACTGGCAAACAGTGCGCAGAGCTGAAGAGACAATGACCATGAACTCAGCAAGTTCAGGAGTCATCCCCCTCTCCACATAAGCGGACACTGTCGATTCAGCCGTCAGGGCATCGCCCGACCGGATCACATGTCTCTCAGTTGTCACATGTGAGCAAAGGCCCTCGCCTACATTCCAAGAGCCAATGACCGACGTTAAGAAGATTCTTCAAGATGCTTTTCAACGTGACAGAAGAGACAAGGACCATGAAGTCGTTCACCTCCAGTGAACTGAAGTGAATAAATAGGCGAGACGCAGTGGGCCCGACAAGACAGTAGCAGTAGTTTTCAGTCAGTTTCGGTGCTGAAGACCGTCATGCAATAAGAGACTACATCATACACAGACGCACCAAGTCCGCCAAAAGTCCGCCGCTGTAATGGAATAGCAAGCAGCAGCCTCGGCTCCAGAAGACAGAAGTTAAAAGGTATTTGAAGTCTGGTTGTTATGTACCTGGGTGACTCGTGAGGACGGGAAGGAGACGGCCTCATATCAGCAGTCACCTGTGAGCTGGTGATGAGGATCTCACAGCCGAAGACTGGCAAGCTGGAGTCCGTTGTTTGAGTCCGGGACACTGGCCTTCCCCCGCCGCGCCGCTCCGCTGGCCGACGCACAACACTGACACACACGGCCGCTTAGAGAAGAGAAACACTGGGACGCCACATCCAAGGTATCACCATCCGATTCACGACTTCATTCTCAATAATTAAACGGGCCACAGCACGATGCGCGTCTCCTGTCAACTGGGCGAGACGGCGACACAAGATACACACCGCCACGCATCATCAGACGCCGCCGCTGCCGCAGCAGAAGGCTTTGTAAACGACACAGCTGTCGTTCTCCCAGCCAGAACAGTCCAGTAAGAAAACCGTTGTACAAATCTTCAATAAAAGTTATCTTATGTAAAAATGCTGTTTCATTCTACCTCATACCCGAGCCAAAGAAGAACCCACCCTGCCAACATGTTGTTAAGAGAGAAAAATTAATTTATTTAGTATTTTCACCCTGACATAATGATTTAGAATTAAATGCCTATTGCAGTAATGCTCATCCTGACAATTGACTAGCATCAAAAGAGAAACCCCAGTTACATTTAGTAGCAGAAGTGTTACATTTAGTGTCACAACTGTTACATTTGGTGTCAGAGAAAAAACCCTTGGCTCAATATGAGGTGTGAATGACAGTCCCTAAAGTTCACAGTTAGTATCGTTTAATGTGTGATAGGATAGGGGTTTGCATAGCGGTCGTAATATTTTCTTTATTTAGAAGTTTATTCTTTCTCATAATTTTAAGAGTTTGTCGAAAATATTTAAACACCTTTTTCATTCAGTGTAGTAAGATTGTGTAACTAATAGTTCGTAAAATGATGACACCAAATCGTACAAAGTCAGAGTCAGCACCACAAGTGGTTTCTACTGATGAAGCTATTCAGAGCTTAGTTAATCAGATAGCACAGCTTAAAAATCATGATAATGCATTATTTAATCAGTTGAGTGAGGTTAGTCAAACCAGTTGAATCCCTCCCACCCTAGATTCCTCAGCAGCAGCCTTAGTAACTACTTTTTCAAGTAAACCTGGCGAAGACATAACAGCCTTTTTTGATGATTTAGTAGCAGCTGCAAAGTTAGGATCATGGTCAGATGAACAGCTCTTACAAATGACAAGGTTAAGATTGATAGGAGAGGCTAAAGCACACGTATTGTACCATGAAGAATTACGGAATGCTCCAACATTTGAGAAATTGAAGTAAGGATTACTGAAACGTTTTCAAAAACAGAACAGCTGTAGATTTTGTAGGGAGAAATTAAACACTATCACTCAGAGGCAAAACGAATCGTTAGAAAGCTTTGTAGATAGGATTGGAAAAGTTAATATTAACACCTAGCAGTTGACAACTAGTGATGAAGCAAATAAAGTTATTTTAAAAGAGGCAGAAGACAGATCTCTGGATACATTTTTACGTGGGTTACCTCCTGAAACGTCCCGTCGTGTCACGGCAGAGTCTCCCAAAAATTTAGCGGAAGCTGTATCTGCGGCGACGGCTTTCGAAGAAATAGACATTGCCACCAGATACAAGGAGAAGCGAAAAGTATTTTCAGCAGGAGTACGATGTTTTAGGTGCGATCGACAGGGACATATAGCAAAAAACTGCAGACAACCTCAATGCACTAATTGTCAAAGAATAAGTCACACATTCAAGGAATGCAGGTCTAAGAAAGTTTTTGGAAATAGAAATCAGTTAAACTCAAACGGGAATGTCGGAGCCGCCACCAGGCGTTCCCAATAAAATTTCATGCCATTAAGGCGAATGTGAAGGCGGAATGCTGGTTATCTGCTACCATACAGGATAAAGAGGCAAGGATAGTGGTGGATACAGGCGCAAACATATCAGTAGTGAGTAATGAATGCATTGGAGAAAAGAAATATGAACCTCCAAGGTATAGATTGAGTGGAGTAGGAGGTGGTACAGTGAAGCCATTAGGATGTACATAATTGATTTTCTATATTCATGGTGTACAATTTCAAGAAGATGTAGAAGTGGTCACAAAGGTAACTGACGGGTACGACGCAATCCTAGGACTGGATTTCCTGAATAAACATCACGCTAAAATCGACCACAGGCAGCAAACTTTAGAACATAGCGAAATAGTGTTTCAGCTAGGTGACACCGCTGCAAAGGGCCCGTTGCCACAAGATTTCCCCAACCGGAAGGCAAAATCAACTACACTGCATGCAACATCCTTGAAGGTTGATTCGCAGGATAAGATACCATTTGGCTCAGGAAAACTTTTCTGGATGACCGTTGACCCCGAGGTACCTACAAATACAATATGTCTAATAGAGCCACTAGAGGAAAATGAGGAATTATATGTATCACATAGTTTTGTACGTAGAAGTGTTGTAAGGGTTCAAGACGTTGAGGGAGAAAGAAAAGTACTGGTACATATTGACAATTTCGGAGTGGAGGACAAAGAGTTGCATAAGGGAATATTACTAGCTACAGTCAGTACTTTTGAAGAAGAAGATTTAATTTGGTCAGATATTACTGATGGTAAGAAACCAGACGCCTATAAAACCACATTACGCCAGAAGATTAAGCATTTGAAAGGAGATGATAGAGACACAATAGAAGCAGTTTTAGTTGAGTTCCAAGAATTATTTAATGCGGAAGGTCCACTGCCAGCAACAGATATCACACAGCATAGGATCCCAACAGGAAATAGCCCCCCAGCTTAAAGAAAGCCTTATAGAGATCCGCATCACTTACAGCCAGTACTGGATGAATTTTTAGAACAGCATCTAAAAGGTGGAATTATAGAATATTCTGATTCGCCTTATAATTCAAACATTGTAATTATTCCAAAAAAGTCTCCGGATGGTACGAAAGGCTATAGATTTTGTTGTGACTATAGACACCTTAATAAACAAACTATCTCAGATGTTTATCATCTTCCAAACATTACAGATATCATCGACAGTTTCGGTAACAGTAAATACTTTTCAACAATCAATTTATATAACGGATATCATCAATTGGAAGTTGCACCTGAAGATAGGCATAAAACAGCATTTTCTACCCCTGGAGGGCACTGGCAATCTAAAAGAATGCCTTTTGGTTTGATAAATGCACCAGCAACTTTTTAAAGTCTACTCGATGGAGTATTGCGAGGACTCAAAACTCAGCAATGTTGTGTATATCTAGACGATATTATTGTATTTTCCAAAGACATTAATGAACATGCAGTGCGTCAGTGTAACGTTTTTCAGAGACTTAGGAAAGCTAAATTAACATTAAATATGGAAAAATGTAGTTTTGCATTGACAGAGGTTACATACCTAGGGCATGTTATTAGTGAACAAGGAATTATAACAGATCCTCGATTAATTTCGTCAGTTAAGGCCTTCCCAACACCACAACGCGTTAAGGAACTACAAAGTTTCATTGGTCTCGCATCACATTGCCGAGAATATGTTCAAAATTTAGCTGAAATTGCCCGACCCTTAACCCAATTATTGAAAAAGGGTGTAAAATCTCATTAGTCTGAAGATTGTGAATTAGCATTTCAAACCCTTAAAGATAAGCTAACACACAGTCCAGTATTAACCTACCCCGATTATAATAAAAATTTATTTTCACCTGTGCCACAAGTGGACATTAAGTAGAAGTTGTTTTGAGACAGTATATTAATGGCATGGAACACGCCACAGCCTACACTTTGACACAACTAACAACAGCAGAAAGAAATTATACCACAACGAAGAAAGAATTGTTACATGTTCCAGAATAAGATTTACACACTAAAGTGGAGTGTGCACTGATATGAAATTTCATGGCAGATTAAAACTGTGTGCTAGACCGAGGCTCGAACTCGGGACCTTTGCTTTCGCAGGCAAATCCTCTACCAACTGAGCTAACCAAGCACGACTCACGCCCCGTCCTCGCAGCTTTACTTCCACCAGTACCTCGTCTCCTACCTTGCAAACTTTACAGAAGCTCTCCTGCGAACCTTGCAGAACTAGCACTCCTGAAAGAAAAGGTATTGCGAAGACATGGCTTAGCCACAGCGTAGGGGTTGTTTCCAGAATGAGATTTTCACTCTGCAGCGGATTGCGCGCTGATATGAAACATCATGGCAGATTAAAACAGTGTGCCAGACTGTAACTCGAACTCGGGACCTTTTCCATTCGCGGGCAAGTGCTCTACCAACTGAGCTACTCAAAGCACGACTCTCGCCCCGTCCTCGCAGCTTTAGTTCCACCAGTACCTCGTCTTCTACCTTCCAAACTTAACATAAGCTCGCCTGCGAACCTTGCAGAACTAGCACTCCTGAAAGAAAGGATATTTTGCAGATATACCTTAGCGAAAGCCTAGGGGTTGTTTCCAGAATGCGATTTTCACTCTGTAGCGGGGTGTGCGCTGATATGAATCTTCATGGCTAATTAAAACTGTGTGCAGGATCGAGACCCGAACTCGGGATCCTTGCCTTTCGCAGGCAAGTGCTATACCAACTGATCCAAACAAGCACGACTCACGGCCAGCCTTCAGAGCTTTACTTCCACCTGTACCTTGTCTCCTACCTAGCAAATTTTGCAGACCTCTCCTGCGAAACTTGCAGAACTAGCACTCCTGAAAGAAAGGATATTGCGGAGACATGTCTTAGCCACAACCTAGAGGTTGTTTCCAGAATGAGATTTTCACTTTGCAGTGGAGTGTGTGCTGCTTTGAAACATCATGGCAGATTAAAACTGTGGGCCAGACCGAGACTCGAACCCTGGAAATTTGCCTTTTGCGGGCAAAGGCTCTACCAACTGAGCTACCAAAGCACGACTGACGCCCCGTCCTCGCAGCTTTACTTCCACCAATACCTCGTCTCCTACCTTGCAACTTTACGGAAGCTATCCTTCGATCCTTACAGAACTAGCACTCCTAAAATAAAGGATATTGCGGACACATGGCTTAGCCACAGCCTAGGGGATGTTTCCAGATTGAGATTTTCACCCTGTTACGGAGTGTTCGCTAATATGATACTACATGACAGATTAAAACAGTGTGCCGGACCGAGACTAGAACTCGGAAACTTTGCCTATCGCAGGCAAGTGCTCTACCAACTGAGCTCCCCAAGCACGACCCATGCCCCGTCTTCGCAGCCTTACTTCCACCAGTACCTCGCTTCCTACCTTCCAAACTTTACAGAAGCTCACCTGCAAACGTTGCAGAACTAGCACTCCTGAAAGAAAGGATAGTGTGGAGACATGGCTTAGCCACAGCCTAGGGGTTTTTTCTAGAATGAGATTTTTAGTCTGCAGCGGAGTGTGCACTGATATGAAATTTCATGGCTGATTAAAACTGTGTGCTGGACCGAGACCCGAACTCGGGACCTTTTCCTTTCGCGGTTAAGTTCTCTGTTAACTGAGCTACCCAAGCACGACTCACGCCCCTTCCTCACATCTTTACTGCAATCAGCATCTCCTCTGCTACCTTCCAAACTCCACAGAAGCGGTCCTGCCAAACTTGCTGATCTAGCACTCCTGAAAGAAAGGATATTGCGGAGACATGGCTTAGCCACAGCCTAGGGGTTGTTTCGAGAAAGAGATTTTCACTCTGCAGCAGAGTGTGCGCTGAAATGAAACTTCACGGCAGATTAAAACGGTGTGCCGGACCGAGACACGAACTCTAAATCTTTGCCTTTCATGGGCAAGTGCTCTACGAACTGAGCTACCCAATCACGACTCACGCACCGTCCTCGCAGGTTTACTTCCACCAGTACTTCGTCTCCTACCTTGCAAACTTTACAGAAGCTCTCCATCGAACTTTGCAGAACTAGCACTCCTTGTCTGCTACTTTAGAACTTGCGGAGACATGGCTTAGCCACAGCCTAGGTGTTGTTTCCAGATTGAGATTATCACTCTGCAGCGGAGTGTGCATTGATATGAAACTTCATGGCAGATTAAAACTCTTTGCCGGACCAGGACTCGAACTCGAGAGCTTTACCATTCGCGGGCAAGTGCTCCACCAACTGATTTACCCAAGCACGACTCACTCTCCATCCTCGCAGCTTTACTTCCACCAGTACCTCGTCTCCTACCTTCCAAACTTTACAGAAGCTCTCCTGCGAAACTTTCAGAACTAGCACTCCTGAAAGAAAGGATATTGCGGAGACATGGCTTAACCACAGCCTAGGGGTTGTTTCCAGAATGAGATTTTCTCTCTGTAGCGGAGTGTGCGAAGATATTAAACTTCATGGGAGATTAAAACTGTGTCCCGGACTGAGACCCGAACTTGGGACCTGTGCCTTTTGCAGGCAAGTGCTTCACCAACTGAGCCAAACAAGGAAGACTCACGCCACATCCTCTTAGCTTTACTTCCACGAGCACCTCGTCTGCTACCTTGCCAATTTTACAGATGCACTCCCACCAATCTTTCAGATCTAGAACTCCAGAAAGAAAGGATATTGCGGAGACATACCTTAGCCACAGCCTAGGGGTCGTTTCCAGAATGAGATTTTCACTTTGCAGCAGAGTGTGCGCTGATATGAAACTACATGGCTGATTAAAACTGTGTGCTGGACTGAGACTCAAACTCGGAACCTTTGCCTTTCGCAAGAAAGTGCTCTGCCAACTGAGCGAATCAAGCACGACTGACGCCCCTTCCTCGCAGCTTTACTTCCCACAGCATCGCATCTGCTACCTTCCAAACTCTTCAGAAGCACTCCTGCCAACCTTGCACAAATAGCACTCCGGAAAGAAAAGATATTGCGGAGACATGACTTAGCCACTGCTTAGTGGTTGTTTCCAGAATGAAATTTTCACTCTGCACGGACGTGTGCGCTGATATGAAACTTCATAGCATATTAAAACTCTGCATTTCGCGGAAAAGTGCTCTACCATCTGAGTTCCCCAAGCACGACTAATGCCCCATCCTCGCAACTTTACTTCCACCAGTACCACGTCTCCTACCTTCCAAACTTTACGGAAGCTCTCCAGCGAACCATGCAGAACTAGCACTTCTGAAAAAAGGATATTGCGGAGATATGGCTTAGCCACAGCCTAGGGGTTGTTTGCAGAATGAAATTTTCAATCTGCACTGGAGTAGGAACTGTTATGAAACTTCATTGCAGATTAAAACTGTGTGCCGGACCGAGACTTCAACTCTAAACCTTTGTCTTTCGCGGGGAAGTGCTCTACCAACTGAGGTAAACAAGGACGACCCACGCCCCGTCCTCGCAGCTTTATTCCACCAGCACCTCATCTGCAACCTTCCAAACTTTACAGAAGCTCTCCTGCGGATCTTGCAGGACTAGCGCTTCTGAAAGAAAGGATATTGTGGAGACATGGGTTAACCACAGCCTAGGGGGTGTTTCCAGAATGAGATATTCATTCTGCACCGGAGTGTGCACTGATATGAAACTTCATGGCAGATGAAAACTGTGTGCCGTACCCAAACCCAAACACGGGATCTTTTTCCTTCGCTGGCAAGTGCTCTACCAACTGAGCCACCCAAGAATGACTTACGCCCCATCCTCGCACTTCACTTCCACCAGTACCTCGTCTCGTACCTTGCAAACTTTAAAGAAGCCTTCCTGAGAACCTTGCAGATCTATCTCTCCTGAACGAAAAGAAATTTCGGAGACATGGCTTAGCCACAGCCTAGGGGTTGATTCCACAATGAGAATTTCACTCTGCAGCGGAGTGAGTGCTGATATGAAACTTCATGGCAGATTGAAACTGTGTGCCGGACCGAGACCCGTACTCGCTACCTTTGCCTTTTGTGGGCAAGTTCTCTACCAACTGAGCTCCCCAAGCACGAGTCATGACCTGTCCTCGCAGCTTTACTTCCACCAGTACCTCGTATCCTACCTTACGGGCTTTACAAATGGTCTCCTGCGAAACTTGCAGAACTAGCTCTCCTGAAAAAAAGGAAATTTCGGAGACATGCCTTAGCCACAGCATAGTTGTTGTTTCCAGAATGAGATTTTCACTCTGCAGTGGAGTGTGCGCTCATATCAATCTTCATGGCAGATTAAAACAGTGTGCCCGACCGAGACTTGAACTCGCGATCTTTCCCTTTCGCTGGCCAGTACTCTACAAACTGAGCTCTCCTGTCCTCTCAGCATTACTTCCACCAGCACCTCATCTGCTATCTTGCTAACTTTACAGAACCTCTCCTGCGGATCTTGCAGAACTAGCACTCTTGAAATTAAGGGTATTGTGGAGACATGGCTAGGCCACATCCTGGGGGTTGTTCCCAAAATGAGATTTTCACTCTGCTGCAGAGTGTGCGCTGATATGAAACTTCATGGCAGATTAAAACTGTGTGCCGGACCGAGACCCGAACTCAGGACCTTTGCCTTTCGCTGGCCAGTTCTCTACCAACTCAGCTACGCAAGCACGACTCACATCCCGTCTTCGCAGCTTTACTTCCACCAGTACCTCGTCTACCTTCCAAACATTAGAGAAGCGCGCCTACGAACCTCTGAGAACTGGCTAAGCCACAGTCTAGGGGTTGTTTCCAGAATGAGATTTTCACTCTGTGCGCTGATATGAAACTGAGCTACCCAAGCACGATTCACGCTCTGTCTTCGCAGCTTTACTTCTACCAGTACATATTCTCCTACCTTGCAAACTTTACAGAAGCTTTCCAGCGAACATTGCAGTACTAGCACTTCTGAAAGAAAGGATATTTTGCAGACATGGCTTAGCAACAGCCTAGGGGTTGTTTCCAGAATGAGATTTTCACACTGTAGCGGGGTGTGCGCTGATATGAAACTTCATGGCTGATTAAAACTGTGTGCTCTAGCAACTGAGCCGAACAAGCACGACTAATACCCCATCCTCGCAGGTTTACTTCCACCAGTACCACGTCTCCTACGTTCCAGACTTTACAGAAGGTCTCCTGCAAACCTTGCAGAACTAGCACTTCAGAAAAAAGGATATTGCTGAGACATGGCTTAGCCACAGCCTAGGGGTTGTTTCCAGAGTGAGATTTTCACTCTGCACCGGAGTTTGTGCTGTTATGAAACTTCAAGACAGATTAAAACTGTGTGCCTGAAAAAGACTCAAAATCAGTACCTTTGCCTTTCCCGGGCAAGTGCTCTTCCAAATGAGCTACCCAAGCACGACTCACGCCTCGTCTTTGTAGATTTACTTCCACCAGTACCTAGTCTCCTACCTTGCAAACTTTACATAAGTTCTCCGTCGAACCTTGCAGTACTAGCACTTCTTAAAGAAATGATATTATGCAGACATGGCTTAGCCACAGCCTAGGGGTTGATTCCAGAATGAGATATTCACTCTGCACCAGAGTGTGCACTGATATGAAACTTCATGGCAGATTGAAACTGTGTGCCGTACCATGACTCGAACTCTAAACCTTTCCCTTTCGTGGGCATGTGCTCTAACAACTAAACTACCCTATCACGACTCACGCCCCATCCTCGCAGTTTTACTTCCACCAGTACCTCGTCTCCTACCTTCCAAACTTTACAAAAGCTGGCCTGCGAACCTCTGAGAACTAGCACTCGTGAAAGCAAGGATATTAAGGAGACATGGCTTAGCCACAGCCTAGGGGTTGTTTCCAGAATGAGATTCCCACTCTGCTGTGGAGAGTGCACAGATATGAATCTTCATGAAAATTAAACTCTCTGTTGGACCGAGATTCGAACTCGGGTCCTATGCCTTTCGCGGGCAGGTGCTCTACCAACTGAGCTACCCAAGCATGACTCTCTTTCCGTCCTCCCAGCTTTACTTCCACCAGTATATCGTTTCTACCTCCAAACTTTACAGAAGCTCTCCTTCGAATCTTCAGCACTAGCACTCCTGAAATAAATGATGTTGCGGAGACATGGCTTATCGACAACGATGGGTTGTTTCCAGAATGAGATTTTCACTCTGCAGTGGAGTGTGCGCTGATATGACATTTCATGGCGGATTAAAACTGTGTGCCGGATCGAGACTCGAACTTGGGACCTGTGCATTTCGCGGGGAAGTGCTCTACCAACTGAGCTCCCCAAGCACGACTCACGCCCCGTCCTCGTATCTTTCCTTCCACCTGTATCTCGCCTCCTACCTTCCAATCTATACAGAAGCTCTCCTGCCTGATATGAATCTTCATGGCAGATTAAACCTCTGTGCCAGACCGAGATTCGAAATCAGGTTCTTTGCCTTTCGCCGGCAGGTGCTCTACCAACTGAGCTACCCAAGCACGACTCTCTTTCCGTCCTCCCAGCTTTACTTCCACCAGTATATCGTCTTCTACCTCCAAACTTTACAGAAGCTCTCCTGCGAACCTTGCAGAAATAGCACTCCTGAAATAAAGGATATTGCGGAGAGAAGGCTTAGCCACAGCCTAGGGGTTGTTCCTAGAACGAGATTTTCACTCTGCAGCGGAGTGTGCGCTCATATAAAACTTCATTGCAAATTAACACTGTGTGCCGGACCGAGACTCGAACTCGGGACCTTTGCCTTTCGTGGGCAAGTGATCTACCAACTGAGCTATCCAAGCACGACTCACGCCCCGTCCTCGCAACTTTACTTCCACCAGTACCTCGTCTCCTACCTTCCAGACTTTACAGGAGCTCTCCTGCGAACCTTGCAGTACTACCATTCCTGAAAGAAAGGATATTTTGGAGACATGGCTTAGACACAGCCTACGGGTGGTTTCCAGAATGAGATTTTCGCTCTGCAGCGGTGTGTGTATTGATATGAAACTTCATGGCAGATTAAAACTGTGTACCGGACGGAGACCCGAACTCGGGACCTTTGCCTTTTGCAGGCAAAAGCTCTAACAACTGAGGCAAACAAGTACGACTCGGAGATATGGCGTACCCACAGCCTAGGCGTTGTTTCCAGAATGAGATTTTCACTTTGCAGCGGAGTGAGCGCTGATGTTAAACTACATTGCAGATTAAAACTGTGTGCAGCACTGAGGTCCGAACTTGGGACCATTACCTTTCGCTGGCAAGTGCTCTAACAACTGAAGTAAACATTCACCATTCACGCCACGTCCTCGCAACTTTACTTCCACCAACACCTCGTCTGCTACCTTCCAAACTTTACAGAAGCACTCCTGCAAACCTTGCAGAACTAACACTCCTGAAATAAAGGATATTGCGGAGACACGGCTTAGCCACGGCCTAGGGGTTTGTAATGTCCCCACAGAAAATACCCTCTACCACGCACCAATTAATCATTGTCAATCAAACCATCCATATTCATTCACTTTGGAAAAGTATCTGATCTGATTTTCTCGTAACATATGCGGCGACAGCTCGACGACGCCAATGTATTTTCTAGTGCGTTTATTGTTTGAAATAACAGAGATGCATATATGCATTCTCCATGGTTGTTAGACTGGTAACGAGGACAGCTTCTGGAGTATCTGTTGGGGGATTGACGTGTGTCTGAGAGATATATATTCCGCTTTTCTTCTTGCTAATGCGAGCAAATTAACATTTGTGCCGTTAGCGATTTGTTTGAAGAGAAAGAGACTGTAAAAGGAAAATAATTAAGGCGTGGAATAACCGGAGATCTGGAAATGTAATGGAGATGGTTTTTATACACAATTTCCTTCATAAATAAGGTTTGTGACTTTTTTTGTTCAGGAGTGAATGAACGAATGAGTTTTTTCTGAATCACTTGATGATCACGTTGGCCCTGTAGTTAGTGGGGAAGTTTCAGCTGTGTCGAAGAGAGCCTGCAATCACTGAGTCTGTGTTAAATCGTCCAAAAAATCTTCGTACACATCTGGAATTCGCAATCTTTCGTAAAAGGAGCAAAGTGTCCACACGATTGATTCTCCCGACTGAATGCAGTGTTTAAGAGTAACAATAAATGTAAAGATCTCTTACAGCAAGCCAGCCGCTGATTACCAAGACGAAGGACTCCACCAAAGATCCTATTTGGCTGATTTCATGTAATGAAATATTATATTAAAAACTGTACATAGATAAAGGAGAGAAAGAGAGAGAGCGAATGAAAATAGAGATAATACTAATAATCCTGCCTTAGTCTAACTTTTCGCCTGTCTTATCACGGATCAGCCAGGAAATGGGAGGCCCTTACTTTACTGTATAGATTTGTGTGAAGGTGATGGGATCTTAAAGGCAACAGATACACGTCTATACAGACAAGACATTACACAAAGTTAGCGGCTAGCTGCATTCATCATCTATTCTTAGATGAAGAGACGGCAGCTTATTATCCTTAACATTTAAGAAATGTTAAAATGGCGACCGTGACAGGACACGTTTTTGGACGTTGCTAAAATAATTTTGTTCTCTGTTTCATGTCAACTACGATGAGCTAACGTAAGTGACACTTGGAAAGGAGAGGAAAGTCTCGCAGGTGATATAATTGTATCTACAAATAAAGCCAAAAGACAGCACGCTGGGTGCAGAGAAAAGGCGAGATCTATATTTTTATTATTAAAGCTTGCTAGTATAATTGAAGTATACACTTTTCTGTTTAGTGTTATTTGATATATGAACATTTATTAATTGTGTTCATGTTAGATATGTTTTGATTGACCTGTCCCAGTTGCATTTACCTGTATATGCACATTAAGAAAGTAGACACAGAAGTACTCTTGTGTGAAGGGAGTTATATATAGTGACAGTAGAACATTTATATGGTTTTAACTAGGCAATGTTTAGGATGAGTCAAGCAGAGCATAGCAGCACGCAACAGCCTTCAGCTGTTATCACTGATAATAATGATGCAGTAAGAAGTGTTGTAGGACCGATGGCTACAGATAGCGCAATAGAACGCCCTGTAGACACGGCTGGAGGTGTAACAGCAAGTACGCAGCAGGGATGAGATCCATTGGTAATTATCATGAGACAGATGCAGATGACAACCGAGAGCATGAATACTTTGAAAACCGACATTAACGCGAAATTAGCCTCAGTTACTGAAGGGCAAAATGATTTGAATACGAAATTACCCTCAGTTACTGAAGGGCAGGAGAATCTGAAAACCGACATTAACACGAAATTAGCCTCAGTTACTGAAGGGCAGGAAAATTTGAAAACCGATATTAAACCACAATTAGTGACAGTCACTCAAACTCAAGAAGAAATGAAATTAGTCCAGACTGAGATTAAGCAGCAGTTACAAGGCAGTTTTTCCGAATTAGAGCAGTGGATAGAGGCGAAGACCAAGGAGCTCAAAGATCAGGCCGAAGAGACGGAACGAAAATTAACTGCACAAATAGAATTGGTGAAAGCACAATGTGAGGAATCTACTCACCACGTACGTGTCGAAATGAAGGAGTATGTGGCTATTAAGATAGATACTGTATGGGAACAAGTGGAAATGGTTCCGCAATTAGTACAAAAGCAAGACGCCATGTCATGTGCAATTGCACAACTTCCTGAATTGGCACGTACACAGACTAACCTAAAGGAAAGCGTTGAGCATCTGACAGAGCGTCAAGACGTTATAGACCACCAAATTAACGTATTAACGTTTAAATTATCCGAAATCACATTAGAAAACAAAAGGCTAATGTGTGAAAACGTTGAGCAAAATGCTAAGGCAGCATTCCAGAGTTTATCTGGCAAACAGGAAGGGAATTTGTTTGCGAAAGGACTTGAGGAGGTGCGACAGCAGTTAGGTGCTGATTTGGAGCATTGGAAACAAACGATAGAAGAGTCGATGGGCGCTTCACAACAAAGCTCAGAACAAATGAATACAGGGCAGCAGCAGAAGTTGGCTGCGACTATAGAACCAGTTACTGCCCATTTGCACACAATACCGACTTGTGTAAGTAATTCAACATTAAATTGCCACAAGCTGGATGTTCGCGTGAATTCTTATCTAACGGAGATTACGAAAGCCTTTGCCTTGCCGAAGAAAAAATGATAAAGCATCGGCAATTTCAGATTTTTAACCCTGACAAAAGAGGGGTCCATCCAATTGTTTTTATTCGAAGTTTCAGAGGAGTGCTGCCCAGAAATTGGTCGGGGTGGCAGAAGATAAGTTTTGTTACAGGATATATACAAGGTTCGGGGGCGATCTGGGCCTCGGACATGACTTCTGTTTGCTCGACATATGATGATTTTGAGAAGGCGTTTTTAGCAAAGTTCTGGTCAGAAGGGGTACAGGAACGCCTAAGGCAGGAGGTGCTCTATCCAGAGCCTTTCTCCTTTTCGAAAGGAAGCCTTAGAAAGTATTTCGAAAAATATATAAATAAAACGAAATACTGGGACAGACCTATGCCCTAGCCAGACATAATAAACATACTTAAGGCAAGACTACCAACTGGCATCCGGAATCAATTGATTTACGGCAACAACAAAGACTTGGAGTCGTTCCTCACGACGTTAGACCATATAGATATTATTGAAGAGAACAACCAGAAAGCCCGTAATAACAGATTAACCGTGCGACTGCTACGGTCGCAGGTTCGACTCCTGCCTCGGGCATGGATGTGTGTGATGTCATTAGGTTAGTTAGGTTTAAGTAGTTCTAAGTTATAGGGGACTAATAATCACAGCAGTTGAGTCCCATAGTGCTCAGAGCCATTTGAACCATTTGAATAACAGATTCCAATATAGGGAGATAGAACCTCCGCCAAATGGTAGGCAAGGTGGAAGTATGTGTTATACCAATGGCGATCAATCGACACTTAAAGGGAATGAACAGAGATCGTTAAATAATGGAAAAACCCCTCAAAATCTCAATAGTAATCCTGGGAATGGTCTTGCGAGGGGCTATTCAAGGAACAACAGGAAAGGGAAAAGATACAATCCCGTGTGGGGGAACGACAGAAATTTCAGACCCCAAGTCTGGAATAATAACGATAATAGAAACGGAATCAACCGGGAGGAATGAATTCAAATAGCCAATATCAGTGGGGACGGACATCTCCGAATCAACCGGTAATTACCAAAGTGATGGATGATCTCAACCAGCAGACAAATCAAAATCCAACAAACTTGTAAGGACCCACTCGTGCTCCGGAGGAGCAGTCAACAATTGGTTGAGGGGCAACAGGATATGTGTACCCATGCTAACGTATAATGATGGACGATTACTGGCAGATGAACTGACCGAGGACTTAGAACCACAAGATGAGGATAAGGAACAGGTGGCAGTAGCCGAAGTGCAAGTCATTATAAGAGACTGTATCTATAGTGGCGGTTTTAGACATAGCTGCAACCACATACGTTATTTCGGAGGCACTATTCAACAGGATCAGAAATATAAGACGAGTACCAATTTTTCCAGTTCAAAATTGCAGAATAATAGGCGCCGTTGGGGCTCGATCGGCTAATGTAAAGGTGCAGTCACTACTTGGTGTGGAATTCGGAAATGTAGCAATATGAAGCACATTCCTTGTTGTGAAAAATTTGGTGGTAGATTGCATTATTGGAGTCGACAGCCTACGTCAATACGGATGCAGAATAGATTTTAAAACAGGAAAGATTTGGTTGAATGTTAATAAAAAAGGAATTGAGTTGGAGTTGTTGAAAAAAAAAAAGCCATACGAGAAGATATAATTGTGGGATCAGTGTGCAAGTAATCAGGATGGCCCAAAATTCGAAAGAGCACGTAATTAATGAGTTTCAATTCAAAGATGATTTCGGTCAACTGGTGTTTGAAAAGTTAAATGAATCCAACTGCATTATCGAAGATCAGAAGAAGCAGCTCAATGAATTATTATTAACGTATGAAAACGTTTTTGATGAAAGGCCCAGAGTTATTAAGGGATACATATGCCATCTCTGCGTTAAGCCGCACGAAACGTATTGTAGAACTTTCTGTCCTGTTCCCTGGATGTTAAAGGCTCAAGTTCAAAAGGAAATAGATCGCATGTTGAAATGGGGTTTAATCGAACCCTCTACAAGCCCATACTGCTCCCCATTGTTGGTCGTGCCAAAAGCAAATGGGACTGTTAGACTGGTACTCGACGCCAGAGAAATAAATAAAATCATAATTCCAGTGAGAACACATCCGGAAAACATAGACGAAGTTATACAACGGTTCCAGGATGTCCAATATTTGACGAGCATTGATTTGCAGAGCTCTTATTGGCAAGTCAAGCTGGATGAGTCATCAAGGAAGTATACGGCTTTCATTTATTCTGGAAGAAGTTACCAATTTACTGTAGTTCCTTTTGGACTCAACATTAGTGCTGGAATCTTTATAGCATCTCTAGATGCACTAGGCCCAGAACTCAGAAGCAGTGTTTGTTGATGATTTGCTTATTGCATCGAAAACTTGGGAGGAGCACATTACCTTACTGAACCGAGTGTTGGACACACGTTCAAAACCATGGGAATAACTGCTAACCTACAGAAATCTCATTTTGCAGTAAACAGAATCAAGTTCCTGGGGCATATAATTGAAGCAAAGGGAGTTTTACCAACCAAGGAGAAGCTAAATGCGATTAGTAAGTTTCCAACACCCAGGAATAGGAGGCAATCAAAAGGGTTTATGGGCCTTGCCTCATTTTTTAGAAGATTCATAAGAAATCAGGCGATGAACGCAGCAGCTATAAATAGTCTGCTTAAGAAGGATGTGCCCTGGCTCTGGACATTAGAGTGTCAAGAAGCATTCGAAGAGATAAAGAAGCAATTAGCAAATGCACCGCTTTTGTACCATCCGGACATGCAAGAAGAATTTTACTTGTCAATAGATTCGTCGAATGTGGGTATTGGAGCGTGCCTTTTCCAAGTATGCAAGATAAATGGACAACTCACCTTCTGTCCTATTGCGTTTGCTAGTCATGTTTTTTCCAACTGTGAACGAACTTACACGACGATAGAATTAGAGGCTCTTGCGGTCATCTGGGGATTTAAAAAATTTCATTATTATCTATATGGGTCAGGGACTATCGTATATTGCGATCATCAATCATTAACGTTTCAACAAACGTGTAAACTGTTACACCCCAGACTGGCTAGATGGACTCTCGCTCTGCAACACCACCAATTTAAGATCGTGCATGTTTCAGGACAGCAAAACATTATTGCTGACGCTCTATCAAGGTCACCACAGAGTTTGACCAAAGATATTGAAGTAAGTAATAACTCAGAATTCATTGTATTGCTGCTGCAGGAAAATCCATATAAGACGTACTACGTCAATTTGTGTATGCATATGGCACAGTTACAGAAAAGAGATGCTCAATGGGGAAGTGTCATTCAAAGGTTACAACAGCAACCTTCGGATCAGATGGTAAATTATTACAAGCTGGTAAATGGCGTATTATTTTTCCGCTGTGGAAGGCCAAACAAAGTCCGTTGGTGTGTTTGTATACCTGAGTCGCAAATAGAGAAACTCATATGGTTCACCCATTTAACCCGGGGACATTTCGGTGCGACAAAATGTGCAGACAAGATAAGTGTGTACTGTTATTTTCCCAACATAAAGCGCAGAGTGCATGAGGTCTTGAACAAATGCATAATCTGTCAAAAAACAAAGCAGGATTCAAAATGGAATAAGCACCCATTATGCTCTATATTAGTCCAAGAACCAAAAGAATTAATTTCGTGCGATCTGTGTGGACCGTTACCTACTTCAAGAGGTGGTGTTAGAAATGTGTTGGCATTTCTCGATGTGTGTACGAAATACGTAAAGCTATACCCGATAAAGGCGGCTACAGCCAAAGTAAGTGTATTAAGATTGACAAGGGATTATCTTCCACATGTTGGTATACCTAAGGTGATTGTAATAGACAATGCTAAGATATTCACGGGACTCCGATGGAAACAGGCTTTGTCTCAAGTCGGTGTGAAACACATACTAACATCATTTTACCACGCACAAGGCAATTTGGTTGAGAGAATTTTTAGAGAGTTCAATCGATTTACGAGGACCTATTGCCATAATAAGCCATAATAAGCAGTCTGCGTGTCAAATTATGTGGAAGAATTGTTAGATATGTGTTGGCATTTCTCGATGTGTGTACGAAATACGTAAAGCTATATCCAATAAAGGCGGCTACAGCCAAAGTAAGTGTATTAAGATTGACAAGGGATTGTCTTCCACATGTTGGTATTCCTAAGGTGATTGTAATAGACAATGCTAAGATATTCACGGGACTCCGATGGAAACAGGCTTTGTCTCAAGTCGGTGTGAAACACATACTAACATCATTTTACCACCCACAAGGCAATTTGGTTGAGAGAATTTTTAGAGAGTTCAATCGATTTACGAGGACCTATTGCCATAATAAGCAGACTGCTTGTCAAATTATGTGGAAGCATTTGAGCAGATATACAACAACATGCCCCACTCCTCCACTGGATATACACCTCATGAATTGATGTTCGAGGCAAAAGAAGAAAACTTCTGGACTGAACATATGCCCAAAACTCAGGAAACTGAGATGCCTTGGGAAGAAAAAATAAGACAAGCCACCATAAATATGACGCAAAAGGCTGATCAGAGAAAACAACAATATGACAAATTAATCAAGAGGGTACAGGCGTACCACATCGGAGTGAAGGTACTAGTCAGAAGACATATCAAATCATCCTTAATAAAGAAGAGTATAAAGAAATGGGAATTATTATATACTGGCCCATACATCATTCTACAAATTCCGATCCCTGGGGCTCATCTGTTAGCATACCCGGGATCTAACTAAATTAAAGGGTTATTTTCCCATAACGACTTGAAAAAATTTAATGAAGATTAGAAGATAGGGAGGAATCGTGTTGCGAGTGACAGAGATGAACGCTTGTAAAACCATAACAATAAACTGTGTGTGTTTAGTGTTAGAAAACTTTAAACTGAAGTAATTAGTGAGTGACACAGATTGTAGAAATAGTGACTAACTATTACTATCGAGTGCTCCATTGAAGATAGTGGAGATAGGCTTTACCTGTGTTTGGGTAAACATGGAGCTTTAGCATTGCTAATGTCATCAAGAATTATAAAGGATCTGAATGACCTTCAAGAAGAAATAAATATTTCCCAAAAAATGACGCTGCATAATCAAAAGAGGTTCCCAGTGAATGTTCATATATAATTTCAAGTGCACGCGTAGATGTGTAAACGTGTGAACTGATGCATTTAGGCAGTGAATCATGAGTGACAGTTAACGCCGCAAAGATACCTTTCCGCGCAAAACAATTGACGTCGGCGCGAGAGTTAGAATCGATATAGACGACACAGATATGCTTTGTAAGAGACTCGCATCAAACGCGAGGGGAAACTGATTGATGTTGAACTTCAAAAAAGTGTCATAATTAGATGTTAAGAGTTCTTGATTTATTGTTGAATATCAAAAGAAACTGAGATTCACAGAATTAGTAGTTATTTAATGGGTCTTATTCACTTTGGAATTTTGTTTGAAAATCCATTTCCATATATGTGCATGTATGAATGCCGGATGAATCAGAGAATAAATGAAAGAAGTGAATCCACATTCCTCAATACTAATATCTTTTTTATTACAGTAATCACGCGGAGAATTATATGTATTTAGGATAAAAATTTTATGAGTATAGATAAATGATATGACTTTTCAAGGAAATGATGGATTATGTCTTTGTATAAAATGAACTACACTTTCCATTATTCGATGATTTGAATCCAAAATCTACTGCAAGTTGCATGAATCCTTTAAATTACGAAGAATAAATCATTGACAGAAAATGTGTCATAATTTTTGGACTTATAAGCACAAGTGGTGATGCGAAGTCCAAAAGAAAATTCAAACTAGAGTAAATATTATGTTGTTTTCGGCAACAGCATTAGTCAATGGATAAATGGAAACCTTAAGTCAATGGCTAAATTCCTTGCAGGACATCGTAAGAAATAGGATGCATGAAGCCATAGGGATTTTCTTTTCAAAAAGGAGAATCTTGGACGGTGCAACCTAACCAGTTGTTTTACAGGAAGAGTTTCCCTTTCGGTAACTGCTAATTCTTTTGGAATGAATGTTGCATGTGAAATATGGTATCCCTGGCCCTTTCTACTCTTCCCATTGTGGGCCGCGTAGAAGACTGACTACAAATGTGGACGTCAGGGACATGCAAGATCCGGGGGAGTTTCAGCACCGCAAGATATTGTCCTGGGAACAAGATTGAAAAAAAAAATAAAAAAATAAAAAATACTCGAGTTATTTATTGTAAAATTTTTTTGCTAGAGGCACAAATCACTCTTCTCCAAATCATTGTATAAATCGATCCCTATCTTTCCTTTAGAGATCAATTTCAAAATTATTTATTCTCTTAGTAGGCTTTCCTATCTTCTATGTACTGTAGGCTGGGGGTCTAGGCTTAAGAGGTTTTCTATGGTTTCCCTGCTTAAGAAAGTTCCCGAATGGGTAGACCCTGATAACATTTTCATGAAAGATCATCTTCCTTGGTTGTGCACAGCAGACATAACACCTTGATGCACGTGAAAGCAATACAGCGCTGTACCTGTCTCGTCATTTCTTCTGTTTTCAATGTTTCTTTTCTTCGTCTGTCTTAAACATAAATTTTTCAGTCGGAGGACTGACACTCATCACTTCCGGGTTACCCATACTAATAGATAGCTCGCAAAGTGTGTTCGATAAATCAAAATTAGGCTCACAAACTTCGCTCAGTGCGAGGGGCATTTTAATGTCCCCACAGAAAATACCCTCTACCACGCATCAATTAATCATTGTCAATCGAACCATCCATACTCATTCACTTTGGAAAAGTATCTGATCTGATTTTCTCGTAACATATGCGGCGACATCTCGACGACGCCAAAGTATTTTCTAGTGCGTTTATTCTTTGAAATAACAGAGATGCATATATGCATTCTCCATGGTTGTTAGAGTGGTAACTAGGACAGCTTCTGGAGTATCTGTTGAGGGATTGACGTGTGTCTGAGAGATACAAATTCTACTTTTCTTCTTGCTAAAGCGAGCCAATTAACATTTCTGCCGCTATCGATTTGTTTGAAGAGTGAGAGACTGAAAAGGAAAATAATTAAGGCGTGGAATAACCGGAGATATGGAAATGTAATGGAGATGGTTTTTATACACAATTTCCTTCATAAATAAGGTTTGTGACTTTTTTATTCGGGAGTGAATGAACGAATGAGTTTTTTCTGAATCACTTGATGATCACGTTGGCCCTGTAATTAGTGGGGAAGTTTCAGCTGTGTCGAAGAGAGCCTGCAATCACTGAGTCTGTGTTAAATCGTCCAAAAAATCTTCGTACACATCTGGAATTCGCAATCTTTCGTAAAAGGAACAAATTGTCCATACGATTGACTCTCCCCACTGAATGCAGTGTTTAACAGTAATAATAAATGTAAAGACCTCTTACAGCAGGCCAGCCGCTGATTACCAAGATGAAGGACTCCCCCAAAGATCCTATTTGGCTGATTTCGCGTAATGAAATATTATATTAAAAACTGTACATAGATAAAGGAGAGAAAGAGAGAGAGTGAATGAAAATAGAGATAATACTAATAATCCTCCATTAGTCTAACTTTTCGCCTGTCTTATCACGGATCAGTCAAGAAATGGGAGGCCCTCACTTTACTGTATAGATTTGAGTGAAGGTGAAGGGATCTTAAAGGCAACAGATACACGTCTATACAGACAAGACACTACACAAAGTTAGCAGCTAGCTGCATTCATCATCTATTCTTAGATGGAGATACGGCAACATATTATCCTTAACATTTAAAAAATATTAAAGGTTGTTTCCAGAATGAGATTTTCACTCTGCAGCGGGGTGTGTGCTGATACGAAACTTCATGGCAGATTAACACTGTGTGCCATACCGAGTCTCGAACTCGGGACCTTTGCCTTTCGTGGGCAAGTGCTCTACCAAATGAGCTACCCAAGCACGAATCACGCCACGTCCTCGCAGCTTTACTTCCACCAGTACCTCGTCTCCTACCTTCCAAACTTTACAGAAACACTCCTGCCAAATTTACAGAACTAGCACCCCAGAAAGAAAGGATATTCCGGAGACATGGCTTAGCAACAACCTAGGGGTTGCTTCCAGAATGAGATTTTCACTCTGCAGCAGAGTGTGCGCTGATATGATACTTCACGGCAGATTAAAACTGTGTGCCAGACCAAGACCCGAAATCGGGACCTTTACCTTTCGCAAACAAATGCTCTAGTAACTGAGCCAAAAAAGCACGACTATCGCCCCGTCCTCTCAGCTTTACATCCACCAGCACCTCGTCTGCTACCTTACAATCTTTACAGAAGCACTCCTGCCAACCTTGCAGAACTAGTACTCTTGAAAGAGAGGATATTCCTGAGACATGGTTTAGCCACAGCCTAGGGGTTGGCTCCAGAATAAGCTTTTCACGCTGCAGTGGCGTGTGTGCTGATATGAAACTTCATGGGAGATTAAAACTCTGTGCCGGATCGAGGCTCGAACTCGGGACCTTTGCCTTACGAGGGCAAGTGCTCTAACAACTGATCTCCAGACTCACGCACTGTCCTCGTGGCTTTACTTCCTCCAGTACCTCGTGTCCTACCTTCCAAACTTTACAGTAGCTCTCCTGCGAACATTGCAGAACTAGCACTCCTGAAATGCAGGATATTGCAGAGACATAGCGTAGCCACAGCCTAGGGGTTGTTTCCAGAATGAGATTTTCACTTTGCAGCAGAGTGTGCGCTGATATGAAACTACATGGCAAATTAAAACTGTGTGCTGGACCGATACCCGAACTTGGGACCATTACCTTTTGCGAGCAAGTGCTCTAACAACTGACCTAAAGTTGCACGATTCACGCCACGTCCTCGCAGCTTTACCACCTCCAGTACCTCGTGTCCTACGTTCCAAACTTTACAGATGCTCTCCTGCGAACCTTGCAGAACTAGCACTTCTGAAAGAAAGGATATTGTGGAGACATGGCTTAGCCACAGCCGAGGGGTTGTTTCCAGAATGAGATTCTCATTCTGTAGCGGAGTGTGCGCTCATATGAAACTTCATGGCAGATTAAAACTGTGGCTCGGAAAAAGACCCGAACTTGGGACCTGTGCCTTTCGCAGGCATGTGCTCCACCAACTGGGCAACACAAGCACGACTTTTGCCTCGTCCTCGCTGCTTTACTTCCACCAGAACCTCATCTGCTACCTTCCAAATTCTACAGAAGCACTCCTGCCAATCTTGCACAACTAGCACTCCTGAAAGAAAGCATACTGCGGAAACATATCTTAGCCACAGCCTAGGGGTTGTTTCCAGATTGGGATTTTCACTCTACAGCAGAGTGTGCGCTGATATGAAACTTCATGGCAGTTTAAAACTGTGTGCTGGAGCAAGACTCAAAATCGGTACCTTTGCTTTTCCCAGGCAAGTGCTCTTCCAACTGAGCTACCCAAGCACGAATCACGCCCTGTCTTCGCAGCTTTACTACCACCAGTACCTAGTCTCCTACCTTGCGAACTTTGCATAAGCTCTCCTGCGAACCTTGCAAGTACTAGTATTTCTGAAAGAAAGGATATTTTGCAGACATGGGTTAGCCACAGCCGAGGGGTTGTTTAAGGAATGAGATTTTCACTCTGCAGTGCAGTGTGCGCTATATGAAACTTCATGGCAGATTAAATCTTTGTGCCTGACCGAGACTTGAACTCCCAACCTGTGCCTTCCGCTGGCCAGTACTCTACCAACTGAGGTCCCCAAGCATGACTCACGCCCCATTCTTTCAGCTTTACTTCCACCAGTACGTCGTCTCTTACCTACCAAACATTAGAGAAGCGCTCCTGCGAACCTCTCAGAACTAGCACTCCTGAAAGAAATGATATTGTGGAGACATGGCTTAGAAACAGGTTAGGGTTTGTTTCCAGAATGAGATTTTTACTCTGTAGCGCAGTGTGCGCTGATATGAAACTTCATGGCAGATTAAAACTGTGTCCTACACCGAGACCCGCACTCGGGACCTGTGCCTTTCGCCGGAAAGTGCATCACCAACTGAGCCAAACATGCAAGAATCATGGCCTGTTCTCGCAGCTTTACTTCCACCAGTACCACGTCTCCTACCTACAAACTTTACAGAAGTTCTCCTGCGAATCTCTCAGAACCAGCACTCCTGAAAGAAAATATATTGCGGAGAAATAGCTTAGCCACAGCCTAGGGGTTGTTTCCAGAATGAGATTTTTACTCGGGGGCGGTGTGTGAGCTGATATGAAGCTACATGGCAGATTAAAACTGTGTGGCAGACCGAGGCCCGAAGTCGGGACTTTTACCTTTCGCTGGCAAGTCGTCTACCAAGTGAACTACACAAGCACGACTAACGCCCCGTCCTCGCAGCTTTACTTCCACCAATACCGCGTCTCATACCTTCCAAACTTTACTGAAGCACTCGTGCCAACCTTGCAGAAGTAGCACTCCTGAAAGAAAGGATATTGCGGAGACATGGCTTAGCCGCAGCCTAGGGGTTGCTTCCAGAATGAGATTTTCACACTGCAGTGGAGTGTGTGCTGATATGAAGCTTCATGGCAGATTAAAACTATGAGCCGGAATTAGACTCTAACTTGGGACCTTTGCCTTTTTCAGGCAAGCGCTCTACTATATAAGGTACCAAAGCACGACTCACGCCTCATCTTCGGAGATTTACTTCCACCAGTACCACGTCTCCTACCTTCCAAACTTTATAGGATTTCTCCTGCCAATGTTGAGGAACTAGCACTCCTGAAATAAAGGATGTTGCGGAGACATCGCTTAGCCACAACCTAGGGGTTGTTTCCAGAATGAGGTTTTCAATCTGCATCGGAGTGTGCGCTGATATGAAACTTCATGGCAGATTAAAAATGTGTGCCAGGCCGAGACACGAACTCGGGTCCTTTGCCTTTTACGGGCTTGTGCTCTACTAACTGAGCTACCCAAGCACGAGTCACGACCCATCCTCGCACCTCTACTTCCTAAAGTACGTCGTCTCCTACCTTCCTAACTTTACAGAAGCACTGCTGCTAAACTTGCAGAACTGGCACTCCTGAAAGAAAGGATATTGCAGAGACATGGCGTACCCACTGCCTAGGGGTTGTTTCCAGAATGAGATTTTGACTTCGCAGTGGAGTGTGCGCTGATATTAAACTTCATGGCAGATTAAAACTGTGTGCAGCACCGAGACCCGAACTTGGGACCATTTCCTTTCACAGGCAAGTGTTCTAACAACTGACGTAAACATGCACAACTCACGCCACGTCCTCGCAGCTTTTCTTAAATTAGTACCTCGTCTGATACCTTTCAAACTTTACAGAAGCTCTGCTGCAAAACTTTTAGAACTAGCACTCCTGAAATAAAGGATAATGTGGAGGCATGGCTTAGCCACAGCCTAGAGGTTGTGTCCAGAACGAGATTTTCTCTCTGCAGTGGAGTGTCCACTGATATGAAACTTCATGGCAGATTAAAACCGTGTGCCAGACCAAGACTAGAACTCGGGACCTATTCCTTTCGCGGGCAAGTGCTCTACCAACTGAGCTACCCAAGTTTGACTTACACACCGTCCTCTCAGCTTTACTTCCACCAGTACGTAATGTCCTACCCTGCAAACTTTACAGAAGTTCTCCTGGGAAATTTGCAGAACTAGCACTTTTGAGCGAAATGATATTTCGGAGTCATGGCTTAGCCACAGCCTAGGGGTTGTTTCCACAAAGAGAATTTCACTCTGCAGCGGTGTGTATGCTGATATGAAACTACATGGCAGATTAAAACTGTGTGCCGGACCAAGACTCGAACTCTAACGCTTTTCCTTTCGTGGGCAAGTGCTCTACCAACTGAGCTACCCAATCACGACTGACGCCCCATCCTCGCAGCTTTGCGTCCACCAGTACCTCGTCTCCTAACTTCCAAACTTTATAGAAGCTCACCTGCGAACCTTCGAGAACTAGCTCTCCTGAAATAACGGATATTGCGGAGACATGTCTTAGCCACATCCTAGGGGTTGTTTCCAGAATGAGTAATTCACTCTGCAGCAGAGTGTGCGCTGATATGGAACTTCAAGCCAGATTAAAACTGTGTGCTGGACCGAGACCCGAACTTGCTACATTTGCCTTTCGCGGGCAAGTTCTCTACTAACTGAGCTCCCCAAGCGCGAGTCACGCCTCGTCCTCGAAGCTTTACTTCCACCACTACCTCGTATTCTACCTTACAAACTTTACAGAAGCTCTCCCGCTGATCTTGCAGAAGTAACACTCCTGAAATAAAGGGTATTGTCGAGACATGGCTAAGCCACATTCTAGGGGTTGTTTCCAAAATGAGATTTTCACTCTGCAGCAGCGTGTGCGCAGATATGCAACTCCATGGCAGATTAAAACTGTGTGCCGGACCGAGACCCGAACTCGTGACATTTGCCTTTAGTGGGCAAGTTCTCTACCAACTGAGCTAATCAAGCATGTATCACGCACCGTCCTCGCAGCTTTACTTCCACCAGTACCTCGTCTCCTACCTACAAACTTTACAGAAGTTCTCCTGCGGATCTCTCAGAACCAGCACTCCTGAAAGAAAGGATATTGCGGAGACATGGTTTACCCACACCATAGGGGTTGTTTCCAGAATGAGATTTTCACTTTGCATTGGAGTCCGCGCTGATACTAAACTACATGGCAGATTAAAACTGTGTGCCACACCGAGACCTGAACATGGGACCATTACCTTTCGTGGGCAAGTGCCCTAACAAGTGACGTAAATATTCACGACTCACGCAACGTCCTGGCAGCTTTTCTTCCACCAGCACCTCATCTGTTACCTTTCAAACTTTACAGAAGCTCTCCTGCGGTTCTTGCAGAACTAGCACTCCTGAAGGAAAGGATACTTTGTAGACACGGCTTAGCCACAGAATAGGGGTTGTTTCCAGAGTGAGATTTTCACTCTGCAGCGGAGTGTGCGCTGATATGAAACTTCATGGCAGATTAACACTGTGTGCCGGACCGAGACTCAAACTCGAGATCTTTGCCTTTCGTGGGCAAGTGCTCTACCAACTGAGCTATTCAAGCACGACGCACGCCCCGTCCTTGCTGATTTACTTCTAACAGTACCTCGCCTCCTACTTTCCAAACTTTACAGAAGCTCTCCTGCGAATCTCTCAGAACAAGCACTCCTGAAAGAATGGATATTGCGGAAACATGGCTTGGCCATAGCTGAGTGGTTGTTTCCAGAATGGGATTTACACTCAGCTGTGTAGAGTGCACTGATATGAATCTTCATGGCAGATTAAACCTCTGTGCCCGACCGAGATTCGGAGTCGGATCCATTGCCTTTTGCGGGCAGGTGTTCTACCAACTGAGCTACCCAAGCACGACTCACGCCCCGTCGTCGCAGCTTTACTTCCATCAGTACCTCGTCTCTTACCTTCCAAACGTTAGAGAAGCTCTCCTACGAACCTTGCAGAACTAGCACTCCAGAAAGAAATGATATTGCGGAGACATGGCTTAGCCACAGCCTAGGGGTTGTTTCCAGAATAAGATTTTCACTCTGCTGCGGAGTGTGCACTGGTATGAAACTTCATGGTAGATTAAAGCTATGTGCTGGACTGAGACCCGAACTCGGGACCTTTGACTTTTGTGGGCATGTGCTCCACCAACTGAGCAACCCAAGCACGACTTACGCCTCGTCCTCGTATCATTACTTCTACCAGTACCTCGCCTCCTACCTTCCAAAATGTACAGAAGATCTCTTTCGAACCTTCAGTACTAGCACTCCTGAAATAAAGGATATTGCGGAGACGCGGCTTAGCCAAAACGTAGGGGTTGTTTCCAGTTTTAGATTTTCACTCTGCAGCGGAGTGTGCGCTGATATGAAACTTCATGGCAGGTTAAAACTGTATGCCAGATTGAAACTAGAACCGGACCCTTTGCCTTTCGCGGGAAGTGCTCTACCAACTGAGTTCCCGACTCACGCATTGTCCTTGCAGTTTTTCTTCCACCAATACCCGGTCTCCTACCTTCCAAACTTTACAGAAGTTCGCCTGTGAACCTTGCAGTACTAGCACTCCAGAAATCAAGGACATTGCGGAGACATGGCTTAGCCACAGCCTAGGGGTTGTTTTCAGAACGAGATTTTCACTCTGTAGCGTAGTATGCATGAAACTTCACGGCAGATTTAAACTGTTTGCCGGACCGAGATTCGAACTCGGGAACTTTGCCTTTCGTGGGCAAGTGCTCCACCAACTGAGCTCCCAAAGCACGACTCATGGCCCGTCCTCGTATCTTTACTTCCACCAGTACCACGCCTCCTACCTTCCTAACTTTACAGAAGTTCTCCTGCGAACGTCTCAGAACAAGCACTCCTGAAAGAAAGGGTATTGCGGAGACATGGCTTAGCCACAGCCGAGGGGTTGTTTCCAGATGAGATTTTCACTCTGCTGTGGAGAGTGCCCTAATATGAATCTTCATGGCAGATTAAACCTCTGTGCCGGACCGAGATTCGAACTCGGGAACTTTGCCTTTCGCGGGCAAGTGCTCCACCAACTGAGCTCCCCAAGCACGACTCATGGGCCGTCCTCGTATCTTTACTTCCACCAGTACCTCGTCTCTCACCTTCCAAACTTCTAGAGAAGCTCTCCTACAAACCTTGCAGAACTAGCACTCCTGAAAGAAAGGATATTGTGGAGACATGGCTTATCCACCGAATAGGGGTTGTTTCCAGAGTGAGAATTTTTCTCTGCAGTGGAGTGTGCACTGAAATGAATGTATATGGCAGATTTAAACTGTGTGGCGGACTGAGACTCGAACTCGGGAGCATTGCCTTTCACGGGTAAGGGCTCTCCCAACTGAGCAACCCAAGCACGACTCACGCCCCGTCCTTGCAGCTTTACTCTCATCAGTACCTCGTCTCCTACCTTCCAAACTTTACAGAAGCTCTCCTGCGAACCTTGCAGAACTAATACTCCTGAAATAAAGGATATTGCGGAGACAAGGCTTAGCCACGGCCTATGGGTTTGTAATGTCCCCACAGAAAATACCCTCTACCACGCACTAATTAATCATTGTCAATCGAACCATCCATACTCATTCACTTTGGAAAAGTATCTGATCTGATTTTCTCGTAACATATGCGGCGACAGCTCAACGACGCCAAAGTATTTTCTAGTGCGTTTATTCTTTGAAATAACAGAGATGCATATATGCATTCTCCATGGTTGTTAGAGTGGTAACGAGGACAGCTCCTGGAGTATCTGTTGGGGGATTGACGTGTGTCTGAGAGATACATATTCTGCTTTTCTTCTTGCTAAAGCGAGACAATTAACATTTGTGCCGCTAGCGATTTCTTTGAAGAGAGAGAGACTGTAAAAGGAAAATAATTAATGTGTGGAATCATCGGAGATCTGGATATGTAATGGAAATGGTTTTTATACACAATTTCCTTCATAAATAAGGTTTGTGACTTTTTTTGTTCGGGAGTGAATGAACGAATGAGTTCTTTCTGAACCACTTGACGATCACGTTGGCCCTGTAATTAGTGGGGCTGCGACTATAGAACCAGTTACTGACCATTCGCACACAATACCGACTTGTGTAAGTAATTCAAACATTAAATTGCCACAAGCTGGTTGTTCGCGTGAATTCTTATCTAACGGAGACTACGAAAGCCTTTGCCATGCCGAAGAAAAAATGATAAAGCATCGGCAATTCCAGATTTTTAACCCTGACAAAAGGGAGGTCCATCCAATTGTTTTTATTCGAAGTTTCAGAGGAGTGCTGCCCAGAAATTGGTCGGAGTGGCAGAAGAGAAGTTTTGTTACAGGATATATACAAGGTTCGGGGGCGATCTGGGCCTCGGACATGACTTCTGTTTGCTCGACATATGACGATTTTGAGAATTCGTTTTTAGCAAAGTTCTGGTAAGAATGGGTACAGGAACGCCTAAGGCAGGAGGTGCTCTATCCAGAGCCTTTCTCCTTTTCGAAAGGAAGCCTTAGAAAGTATTTCGAAAAATATATAAATAAAACGAGATACTGGGACAGACCTATGCCCTTGCCAGACATAATAAACATACTTAAGGCAAGACTACCAACTAGCATCCGGAATCAATTGATTTACGGCAACGACAAAGACTTGGAGTCGTTCCTCACAACGTTAGACCATATAGATATTATCGAAGAGAACAACCAGAAAGCCCGTAATAGCAGATTCCAATATAGGGAGATAGAACCTCCGCCAAACGGTAGGCAAGGTGGAAGTATGTGTTATACCAATGGCGATCAATCGACACTTAAAGGGAATGAACAGAGATCGTTAAATAATGGAGAAACCCCTCAAAATCTCAATAGTAATCCCGGCAGTGGTCTTGCGAGGGGCTATTCAAGGAATAATAGGAACGGGACCCCAAGCCTGGAATAATAACGAGAATAGAAAGTGGAATCAACTGGGAGGAATGAATTCAAATAGCCAATATCAGTGGGGATGGACATCTCCGAATCAACTGGTAATTACCGAAGTGACGGATGATCTCAACCAGCAGACAAATCAAAATCCAACAAACTTGTAAGGACCCACTCGTGCTCCGGAGGAGCAGTCAACAATTGGTTGAGGGGCAACAGGATATGTGTACCCATGCTAACGTATAATGATGGACGATTACTGGCAGATGAACTGACCGAGGACTTAGAACCACAAGATGAGGATAAGGAACAGGTGGCAGTAGCCGAGTGCAAGTCATTATAAGAGACTGTATCTATAGTGGCGGTTTTAGACATAGCTGCAACCACATACGTTATTTCGGAGGCACTATTCAACAGGATCAGAAATATAAGACGAGTACCAATTTTTCCAGTTCAAAATTGCAGAATAATAGGCGCCGTTGGGGCTCGATCGGCTAATGTGAAGGTGCAGTCACTACTTGGTGTGGAATTCGGAAATGTAGCAATATGAAGCACATTCCTTGTTGTGAAAAATTTGGTGGTAGATTGCATTATTGGAGTCGACAGCCTACGTCAATACGGATGCAGAATAGATTTTAAAACAGGAGAGATTTGGTTGAATGTTAATAAAAAAGGAATTGAGTTGGAGTTGTTGAAAAAAAAAAGCCATACGAGAAAATATAATTGTGGGATCAGTGTGCAAGTAATCAGGATGGCCCAAAATTCGAAAGAGCACGTAATTAATGAGTTTCAATTCAAAGAAGATTTCGGTCAATTGGTGTTTGAAAAGTTAAATGAATCCGACTGCATTATCGAAGATCAGAAGAAGCAGCTCAATGAATTATTATTAACGTATGAAAACGTTTTTGATGAAAGGCCAGGAGTCATTATGGGATACATATGCCATCTCTGCGTTAAGCCGCACGAAACGTATTGTAGAACTTTCTATCCTGTTCTCTGGAGGTTAAAGGCTCAAGTTCAAGAGGAAATAGATCGCATGTTGAAATGGGGTTTAATCGAACCCTCTACAAGCGTATACTGCTCCCCATTGTTAGTCGTGCCAAAAGCAAATGGGACTGTTAGACTGGTACTCGACGCCAGAGAAATAAATAAAATCATAATTCCAGTGAGAACACATCCGGAAAACATAGACGAAGTTATACAACGGTTCCAGGATGTCCAATATTTGACGAGCATTAATTTGCAGAGCTCTTATTGGCAAGTCAAGCTGGATGAGTATTCAAGGGAGTATACGGCTTTCATTTATTCTGGAAGAAGTTACCAATTTACTGTAGTTCCTTTTGGACTCAACATTAGTGCTGGAATCTTTATAGCATCTCTAGATTATGCACTAGGCCCAGAACTCAGAAGCAATGTTTGTTGATGATTTGCTTATTGCATCGAAAACTTGGGAGGAGCATATTACCTTACTGAACCGAGTGTTGGACGTGTTCAAAACCATGGGAATAACTGCTAACCTACAGAAATCCCATTTTGTAGTAAACAGAATCAAGTTCCTGGGGCATATAATTGACGCAAAGGGAATTTTACCAACCAAGGAGAAGCTGATTGCGATTAATAAGTTTCCAACACCCAGGAATAGGAGGCAATTAAAAGGGTTTATGGGCCTTGCCTCATTGTTTAGAAGATTCATAACAAATCAGGCGATGAACGCAGCAGCTCTAAATAGTCTGCTTAAGAAGGATATTTAATAGTCATGGGTGACTGGAATTCGAGTGTAGGAAAAGGGAGAGAAGGAAACATAGTAGGTGAATATGGATTGGGGGACAGAAATGAAAGAGGAAGCCGCCTGGTAGAATTTTGCACAGAGCACAACATAATCCTAACTAACACTTGGTTTAAGAATCATGAAAGAAGGTTGTATACATGGAAGAACCCTGGAGATACTAAAAGGTATCAGATAGATTATATAATGGTAAGACAGAGATTTAGGAACCAGGTTTTAAATTGTAAGACATTTCCAGGGGCAGATGTGGACTCTGACCACAATCTATTGGTTATGACCTGTAGATTAAAACTGAAGAAGCTGCAAAAAGGTGGGAATTTAAGGAGATGGGACCTGGATAAACTAAAAGAACCGGAGGTTGTACAGAGATTCAGGGAGAGGATAAGGGAGCAATTGACAGGAATGGGGGAAATAAATACAGTAGAAGAAGAATGGGTAGCTTTGAGGGATGAAGGAGTGAAGGCAGCAGAGGATCAAGTAGGTAAAAAGACGAGGGCTAGTAGAAATCCTTGGGTAACAGAAGAAATATTGAATTTAATTGATGAAAGGAGAAAATATAAAAATGCAGTAAGTGAAACAGGCAAAAAGGAATACAAACGTCTCAAAAATGAGATCGACAGGAAGTGCAAAATAGCTAAGCAGGGATGGCTAGAGGACAAATGTAAGGATGTAGTGGCCTATCTCACTAGGGGTAAGATAGATACCGCCTACAGGAAAATTAAAGAGACCTTTGGAGATAAGAGAACGACTTGTATGAATATCAAGAGCTCAGATGGAAACCCAGTTCTAAGCAAAGAAGGGAAAGCAGAAAGGTGGAAGGAGTATATAGAGGGTCTATACAAGGGCGATGTACTTGAGGACAATATTATGGAAATGGAAGAGGATGTAGATGAAGATGAATTGGGAGATATGATACTGCGTGAAGAGTTTGACAGAGCACTGAAAGACCTGAGTCGAAACAAGGCCCCCGGAGTAGACAATATTCCATTGGAACTACTGACGGCCGTGGGAGAGCCAGTCCTGACAAAACTCTACCATCTGGTGAGCAAGATGTATGAAACAGGCGAAATACCCTCAGACTTCAAGAAGAATATAATAATTCCAATCCCAAAGAGAGCAGGTGTTGACAGATGTGAAAATTACCGAACTATCAGCTTAATAAGTCACAGCTGCAAAATACTAACGCGAATTCTTTACAGACGAATGGAAAAACTGGTAGAGGCCAACCTCTGGGAAGATCAGTTTGGATTCCGTAGAGACACTGGAACACGTGAGGCAATACTGACCTTACGACTTATGTTAGAAGAAAGATTAAGGAAAGGCAAACCTACGTTTCTAGCATTTGTAGACTTAGAGAAAGCTTTTGACAATGTTGACTGGAATACTCTCTTTCAAATTCTAAAGGTGGCAGGGGTAAAATACAGGGAGCAAAAGGCTATTTACAATTTGTACAGAAACCAGATGGCAGTTATAAGAGTCGAGGGACATGAAAGGGAAGCAGTGGTTGGGAAGGGAGTAAGACAGGGTTGTAGCCTCTCCCCGATGTTGTTCAATCTGTATATTGAGTAAGCAGTAAAGGAAACAAAAGAAAAATTCGGAGTAGGTATTAAAATTCATGGAGAAGAAATAAAAACTTTGAGGTTCGCCGATGACATTGTAATTCTGTCAGAGACAGCAAAGGACTTGGAAGAGCAGTTGAATGGAATGGAGAGTGTCTTGAAAGGAGGATATAAGATGAATATCAACAAAAGCAAAACAAGGATAATGGAATGTAGTCTAATTAAGTCGGGTGATGCTGAGGGAATTAGATTAGGAAATGAGGCACTTAAAGTAGTAAAGGAGTTTTGCTATTTGGGGAGCAAAATAACTGATGATGGTCAAAGTAGAGAGGATATAAAATGTAGGCTGACAATGGCAAGGAAAGCGTTTCTGAAGAAGAGAAATTTGTTAACATCCAGTATTGATTTAAGTGTCAGGAAGTCATTTCTGAAAGTATTTGTATGGAGTGTAGCCATGTATGGAAGTGAAACATGGACGATAAATAGTTTGGACAAGAAGAGAATAGAAGCTTTCGAAATGTGGTGCTACAGAAGAATGCTGAAGATTAGATGGGTAGATCACGTAACTAATGAGGAAGTATTGAATAGGATTGGGGAGAAGAGAAGTTTGTGGCACAACTTGACCAGAAGAAGGGATCGGTTGGTAGGACATGTTCTGAGGCATCAAGGGATCACCAATTTAGTATTGGAGGGCAGCGTGGAGGGTAAAAATCGTAGAGGGAGACCAAGAGATGAATACACTAAGCAGATTCAGAAGGATGTAGGTTGCAGTAGGTACTGGGAGATGAAAAGGCTTGCACAGGATAGAGTAGCATGGAGAGCTGCATCAAACCAGTCTCAGGACTGAAGACCACAACAACAGCAACAAGAAGGATGTGCCCTGGCTCTGGACATTAGAGTGTCAAGAAGCATTCGAAGAGATAAAGAAGTAATTAGTAAAAGCACCGCTTTTGTACCATCCGGACATGCAAGAAGAATTTTACTTGTCAACAGATTCGTCGAATGTGGGTATTGGATCGTGCCTTTTCCAAGTATGCAAGATAAATGGACAACTCACCTTCTGTCCTATTGCGTTTGCTAGTCGTGTTTTTTCCAACTGTGAACGAACTTACACGACGATAGAATTAGAGGCTCTTGCGGTCATCTGGGGATTTAAAAAATTTCATTATTATCTATATGGGTCAAAGACTATCGTATATTGCGATCATCAATCATTAACGTTTTTACAAACATCTAAACTGTTACACCCCAGACTGGCTAGATGGACTCTCGCTCTGCAACAGTACCGATTTAAGATCGTGAATGTTTCAGGACAGCAAAACATTATTGCTGGCGCTCTATCAAGGTCACCACAGGGTTTGACCAAAGAGATTGAAATAAGTAATAACTCAGAATTCCCTGTATTGCTGCTGCAGGAAAATCCATATAAGACGTACTACGTCAATTTGTGTGTGCATATGGCACAGTTACAGAAAAGAGATGCTCAATGGGGAAGTGTCATTCAAAGGTTACAACAGCAACCTTCGGATCAGATGGTAAATTATTACAAGCTGGTAAATGGCGTATTATTTTTCCGCTGTGGAAGGCCAAACAAAGTCCGTTGGTGTGTTTGTATACCAGAGGCGCAATTAGAGAAACTCGTATGGTTCACCCATTTAACCTGGGGACATTTCAGTGCGATAAAATGTGCAGACAAGATAAGTGTGTACTGTTATTTTCCCAACATAAAGCACAGAGTGCATGAGGTCTTGAAGAAATGTATAATCTGTCAAAAAACAAAGCCGGATTCAAAAGGGAGTAAGCAGCCACTATGCTCTATATTAGTCCAAGAACCAAAAGAATTAATTTCGTGCGATCTGTGTGGACCGTTACCTACTTCAAGAGGTGGTGTTAGAAATGTGTTGGCATTTCTCGATGTGTGTACGAAATACGTAAAGCTATACCCGATAAAGGCGGCTACAGCCAAAGTAAGTGTATTAAGATTGACAAGGGATTACCTTCCACATGTTGGTATACCTAAGGTGATTGTAATAGACAATGCTAAGATATTCACGGGACTCCGATGGAAACAGGCTTTGTCTCAAGTCGGTGTGAAACACATACTAACATCATTTTATCACCCACAAGGCAATTTGCTTGAGAGAATTTTTAGAGAGTTCAATCGATTTATGAGGACCTATTGCCATAATAAGCAGACTGCGTGTCAAATTATGTGGAAGAATTTGAGCAGATATACAACAACATGCCCCACTCCTCCACTGGATACACACCTCATGAATTGATGTTCGAGGCAAAAGAAGAAAACTTCTGGACTGAACATATGCCCAAAACTCAGGAAACTGAGATGCCTTGGGAAGAAAAAATAAGACAATCCACCATAAATATGACGCAAAAGGCTGATCAGAGAAAACAACAATATGACAAATTAATCAAGAGGGTACAGGCGTACCACGTCGGAGAGAAGGTACTAGTCAGAAGACATATCAAATCATCCTTAATAAAGAAGAGAATAAAGAAATGGGAGTTATTATATACTGGCCCATACATCATTCTACAAATTCCGAACCCTGGGGCTTATCTGTTAGCATACCTGGGATCTAACTAAATTAAAGGGTTATTTTCCCATAACGACTTGAAAAAATTTAATGAAGATTAGAAGATAGGGAGGAATCGTGTTGCGAGTGACAGAGATGAACGCTCGTAAAAACATAACAATAAACTGTGTGTGTTTAGTGTTAGAAAACTTTAAACTGAAATAATTAATCAGTGACACAGATTGTAGAAATAGTGACTAACTATTACTATCGAGTGCTCCAAAGAAGATAGTGGAGATAGGCTTCACCTGTGTTTGGGTAAACATGGAGCTTTAGCATTGCTAATGTCATCAAGAATTATAAAGGATCTGAATGACCTTCAAGAAGAAAGAAATATTTCCCAAAAAATGACGCTGCATAATCAAAAGAGGTTCCCAGTGAATGTTCATATATAATTTCAAGTGCACGCGTAGCTGTGTAAACGTGTGAACTGATGCGTTTAGGCAGTGAATCATGAGTGATGGTTAACGCCGCAAAGATAATTTCCCGCGCAAAACAATTGACGTCGGCGCGAGAGTTAGAATCGATATAGACGACACAGATATGCTTTGTAAGAGACTCGCATCAAACGCGAGGGGAAACTGATTGATGTTGAACTTCAAAAAAGTGTCATAATTAGATGTTAAGAGTTCTTGATTTATTGTTGAATGTCAAAAGAAACTAAGATTCATAGAATTAGTAGTTGTTTAATGGGTCTTGTTCACTTTGGAATTTTGTTTGAAAATCCATTTCCATATATGTGCATGTATGAATGCCAGATGAATCAGAGAATAAATGAAAGAAGTGAATCCACATTCCTCAATACTAATATCTTTTTCATTACAGCAATCAGGCGGAGAAATATATGTATTTAGGATAAAAATTTTATGAGTATAGATAAATGATATGACTTTTCAAGGAAATGATGGATTATGTCTTTGTATAAAATGAACTACACTTTCCATTATTCGATGATTTGAATCCAAAATCTACTGCAAGTTGCATGAATCCTTTAAATTACGAAGAATAAATCATTGACAGAAAATGTGTCATAATTTTTGGACTTATAAGCACAAGTGGTGATGCGAAGTCCAAAAGAAAATTCAAACTAGAGTAAATATTATGATGTTTTCGGCAACAGCATTAGTCAATGGATAAATGGAAACCTTAAGTCAATGGCTAAATTCCTTGTAGGACATCGTAAGAAAAAGGATGCATGTAGCCATAGGGATTTTCTTTTCAAAAAGGAGAATCTTGGACGGTGCAACCTAACCAGTTGTTTTACAGGGAGAGTTTCCCTTTTGGTAACTGCTAATTCTTTTGGAATGAATGTTGCATGTGAAATCTGGTATCCCTGGCCCTTCTACTCTTCCCATTGTGGGCTGCATAGAAGACCGACTACAAATGTGGACGTCAGGGACATGCAAGATCCGGGGGAGTTTCAGCACCGCAAGATATTGTCTTGGGAACAAGATTTCAAAAAAAAAATCACTCTTCTCCAAATCGTTATACAAATCGATCCCCATCTTTCCTTTAGAGATCAATTTCAAAATTATTTATTCTCTTATGTAGGCTTTCCTATCTTCTATGTACTGTAGGCTGGAGGTCTAGGCTTAAGAGGTTTTCCAAGGTTTCCCTGCTTAAGAAAGTTCCCGAATGGGTAGACCCTGATAACAGTTTCATGAAAGATCATCTTCCTTGGTTGTGCACAGCAGACATAACACCTTGATGCACGTAAAAGCAATACAGCCACTGTACCTGTCTCGTCATTTCTTCTGTTTTCAATGTTTCTTTTCTTTGTCTGTCTTAAACATAATATTTTTTCAGTCGGAGGACTGACACTCATCACTTCCGGGTTACCCACACTAATAGATAGCTCGCAAAGTGTGTTCGGTAAATCAAAATTAGGCTCACAAACTTTGCTCAGTTTTTTCTGAATCACTTGATGATCACGTTGGCCCTGTAATTAGTGGTGAAGTTTCAGCTGTGTCGAAGAGAGCCTGCAATCACTGAGTCTGTGTTAAATCGTCCAAAGAGGCATCGTACACATCAGGAATTCGCAATCTTTCGTAAAAGGAACAAATTGTCCACACGATTGACTCTCCCGACTGAATGCAGTGTTTAACAGTAATAATAAATGTAAAGACCTCTTACAGCAAGCCAGCCGCTGATTACCAAGACGAAGGACTCCCCCAAAGATCCTATTTGGCTGATTTCACGTAATGAAATATTATATTAAAAACTCTACATAGATAAAGGAGAGAAAAAGAGAGAGTGAATGAAAATAGAGATAATACTAATAATCCTCCATTAGTCTAACTTTTCGCCTGTCTTATCACGGATCAGTCAAGAAATGGGAGGCCCTCACTTTACTGTATAGATTTGAGTGAAGGTGAAGGGATCTTAAAGGCAACAGGTACACGTCTATACAGACAAGACACTACACAAAGTTAGCAGCTAGCTGCATTCATCATCTATTCTTAGATGGAGATACGGCAACATATTATCCTTAACATTTAAAAAATATTAAAGGTTGTTTCCAGAATGAGATTTTCACTCTGCAGCGGGGTGTGTGCTGATACGAAACTTCATGGCAGATTAACACTGTGTGCCATACCGAGTCTCGAACTCGGGACCTTTGCCTTTCGTGGGCAAGTGCTCTACCAAATGAGCTACCCAAGCACGAATCACGCCACGTCCTCGCAGCTTTACTTCCACCAGTACCTCGTCTCCTACCTTCCAAACTTTACAGAAACACTCCTGCCAAATTTACAGAACTAGCACCCCAGAAAGAAAGGATATTCCGGAGACATGGCTTAGCAACAACCTAGGGGTTGCTTCCAGAATGAGATTTGCACTCTGCTGTGGAGAGTGCGCTGATGTGAATCTTCATGGCAGGTTAAAACTCTGTGCCGGACCGAGATTCGAACTTGGGTCCTTTGCCTTTCGCGGGCAGGAGCTCTTCTAACTGAGCTACATAAGCACGACTCACGTTCCATCCTCGCAGCTTTACTTCCACCAGTACCTCGTCTCCTACCTTCCAAACTTTACAGAAACTTGCATGCGAACCTTACAGAACTAGCACTCCAGAAAGAAAGGATATAGCGGAGACATGGCTTAGCCACAGCGTAGGGGTTGTTTGGAGAATGTGATTTTCACTCTGCAGGGGAGCGTGCACTGACATGAAACTTCATGGCAGATTGAAAGTGTGTGCCATAACGAGACTCGAACTCGGGACCTTTGCATTTCGCAGGAAAGAGCTCTACCAACAGAGCTACCCAAGCGCAACTCACGGCCTGTCTACGTACCTTTACTTCCACCAGTAACTCATATGCTACCTTCCAAACTTTACAGAGGCTCTCCTGCGAACCTTGCAGAACTAGCACTTCTGAAATAAAGGATAATGCGGAGACATAGCTTAGCTACAGCCTAGAGATTGCTTCCAGAATGAGATTTTCGTTCTGCAGCGGAGTGTGCACTGAAATGAAACTTGATGGCAGATTAAAACTGTATGCCGGACCGAGACCGGAAATCAGGAACTTTGACTTTCGCAGACAAATGCTCTACCAACTGAGCCAAACAAGCACGACTAACACCCTGTCCTCACAGCTTTTCATCCACCAGCACCTCATCTGCTACCTTCCAAACTTTACAGAAGCACTACTGCCAACTTTGCAGAACTAGCACTCCTGAAAGAAAGGATATTCCTGAGAGATGGCTCAGCCACAGCCTAAGGGCTTAGCCAGAATGAGGTTTTCACTCTGCAGCGGAGTGTGCGATGCTATGCAATTTCATGACAGATTAAAAGTGTGTGCGGGACTGAGACTCGAACTCGGGAACTTTGCCACTCTCGGGCAAGTGCTCTACTAACCGAGCTCTTGACTCACTCACCGTCCTCGCAGCTTTACTTCCACCAGTACCTCGTCTCCTACCTTCCAGACTTTATAGAAGCTAACCTGCGAAACTAACAGTACTACCACTCCTGAAAGAAAGGATATTTTGGAGACATGGCTTAGCCACAGCCTAGGGGTTGCTTCCAGAATGAGACTTTCACTCTGCTGTGGAGAGTACACTGATATGAATCTTCATGGCAGATTAAAACTGTCTGCCGGACCGAGATTCGAACTGCGGTCTTTTGCCTTTCGCGGGCAGAAGCACTACCAACTGAGCTACATAAGGACGACTCACGTTCCGTCCTCGCAGCTTTACTTCCACCAGTACCTCGTCTCCGAACTTCCAGACTTTTCAAAAGCTCTCCTGCGAACCTTGAAATACTAGCACTCCTGAAGGAAAGGATAGTTTGGAGACATGGCTTAGCCACAGCCTAGGTGTTGTTTCCAGAATGAGATTTTCACTCTGCAGCGGAGTGTGCGCTGATATGATACTTCATGGCAGATTAAAACTGTGTGCCGGACCGAGACCCGAAATCGGGGCCTTTGGCTTCGCCCACAAGTGCTCTAGTAACTGAGCCAAACAAGCACGACTAACGCCCCGTTCTCGCAGCTTTACGTCCACCAGCACCTCGTCTGCTACCTTACAATCTTTACAGAAGCACTCCTGCCAAACTTGCAGAACTAGTACTCCTGAAAGAAAGGTTATTGCTGAGACATGGCTTAGCCACAGCCTAGGCGTTGGTTCCAGAATGAGGTTTTCACTCTGCAGTGGGGTGAGTGCTGATATGAAACTTCATGGGAGATTAAAACTGTGTGCCAGATCGTGGCTCGAACTCAGGCTCTTCGCCTTACGAGGGCAAGTGCTCTAACAACTGATCTCCCGGCTGACGCACCGTCCTCGCAGCTTTACTTCCTCCAGTACTTCGTGTCCTATCTTCCAAACTTTACAGTAGCTCTCCTGCGAACATTGCAGAACTATCACTCCTGAAATGCAGGATATTGCAGAGACATTGCGTAGCCACAGCCTAGGAGTTGTTTCCAGAATGAGATTTTCACTTTGCAGCGGTGTGTGCGCTGATATGGAACCACATGGCAAATTAAAACTGTGTGCTGGACCGAGACCCGAACTTGGGACCATTACCTTTCGCGAGCAAGCGCTCTAACAACTGACCTAAAGATCCACGATTCACGCCACGTCCTCGCAGCTTTACTTCCACCAGCACCTCGTCTGGAACCTTTAAAACATTACAGAAGCTCTCCTTCGAACGTTGCAGAACTAGCAATCGCGAAAGATAGGATATTGTGGAGACATGGCTTAGCCACAGCCTAGGGGTTGTTTCCTGAATGAGATTTTCTCTCTGCAGAGGAGTGTGGACTGAAATGAATCTTCATGGCAGATTAAAACTGTGTGCTGGACCGAGATGCAAACTCGGAAACTTTGCCTTTCACAGGTAAGTGCTCTACCAACTGAGCTAACCAAGCACGACTCACACAACGTCCTCGCAGCTTTGCTTCCACCAGTACCTCGTCCCCTACCTTGCAAACTTTACAGAAGCTCTCCTGCGAACATTGCAGAACTAGCACTCCTGAACAAAAAGGGTATTGCGGTGACATGGCATAGCCACAGCCTAGAGGTTGTTTCAAGACTGAGATTTTCACTTTGCAGCAGAATGCGCGCTGACATGAAACTTGATGGCAGGTTTAAACTGTGTGCTGGAACGAGACGGGAACTCGGGACTTAGCATAACGCCGGCAAGTGCTCTACCAACTGTGCTAAACAAGCACGACTCACGCCCCATCCTCCCAGATTTACTTCCACAAGAACCTCATCTGCTACCTTACAACCTTTACAGAACCTCTCCTGCAGATCTTGCACAATTAGCACTCCTGAAAGAAAAGATATTGCGGAGACATGGCTTAGCGACTGCCTAGGGGTATTTTCCAGAATGAGGTTTTCACTCTGCAGTGGAGTGTGCGCTGATATGAAACTTCATGGCAGATTAAAACTGTTTGCTGGACCGAGACTCGAACTCGGGAACATTGCGTTTCGGGAGCAAGTGCTCTACCAACTGAGCTACCCAAGCACAACTCACGCCCCGCCTTCGCAGCTTTACTTCCACCAGTACCTCGTATCCTACCTCCCAAACCTTACAGAAGCTCTTCTGCGAACCTGGCAGAACTAGCACTCCTGAAAGAAAGGATATTAAGGAGACATAGCTTACCCAAACACTAGGGGTTGTTTCCAAAATGAGATTTTCACTCTGCAGCGGAGTGTGCGCTGATATGAAACATAATGGCAAATTAAAACTGTGTGCGGGAAGGAGACTCGAACTCGAGACATTTGCCTTTCACAGGAAAGTGCAATACAAACTGAGCTACCTACCACGACTCACGTCTCGTCCTCGCAGGTTTACTTCCACCAGTACCTCGTATGCTACCTTCCAAACTTTACAGAAGTTCTCCTGCGAAACTTTCAGTACTAGCACTTCTGAAATAAGGGATATTGCGGAGACATAGCTAAGCCACAGCGTAGGGGTTGCTTCCAGAATGAGATTTTCACTCTGTAGCGGAGTTTGCGCTGATATGAAAATTGATGGCAGATTAAAACTATGAGCCGGAATTAGACTCGAACTTGGGACCTTTGCCTTTTGCGGGCAAGTGCTCTACTATATAAGCTACCAAAGCACGTCTCATGCCTCGCCTTCAGAGCTTTACTTCCACCAGTACCTCATCTCCTACCTTCCAAACTTTACAGAAATTCTCCTGCCAATCCTGAGGAACTAGCACTCCTGAAATAAAGGATATTGCGGAGGCATCGCTTAGCCACAGCCTAGGGGTTGTTTCCAGAATGAGGTTTTCACTCTGCAGCGGAGTGTGCGCTGATATGAAACTACATGGCAGATTACAACTGTGTGCCAGACCGAGACTAGAACTGGGGACCTTTTCCTTTCGCAGGCAAATGCTCTCTCAACTGAGCCAAACAAGCATGACTAACGCCACGTCCTCGCAGCTTTACAAACACCAGCACCTCGTCTGACACCTTCCCAACTTTACAGAACTCTCCGGCCACGTTGCAGAACCAGCACTCCTGAAAGGAAGGGTATTCCTAAGACATGACTTAATCACAGACTAGAGGTTGTTTCCAGAATGAGATTTTCACTCTGTAGCGGAGTTTGTGCTGATATGAGACTTCATGACAGATTAAAACTGAGTGCCGGACCGAGGCCCGAACTCGGGGCCTTTTCTTTCGTGGGCAATTTCTCTACTATATGAGCTACCCAAGAATGACTTACGCCCGTCCTCGCAGCTTTACTTCCATAAGTACGTAATCTCCTACCTTGCAAACTTTTCAGAAGCTCTCCTGGGAAACTTGCAGAACCAGCACTTTTGATCGAAAGCATATTTCGGGGACATGGCTTAGCCACAGCCTAGGGGTTGTTTCCACAATGAGAATTTCACTGTGCAGCGGAGTGTGTGCTGTTATGAAACTACATGGCAGATTTAAACTGTGTGCATGACCAAGACTCGAACTCTAAACCTTTCCCTTTCGCAGGCAGGTGCTCTAACAACTGAGCTACCCAGTCACGACTGACGCCCCATCCTCGCAGCTTTACGTCCACCAGTACCTCGTCTCCTACCTTCCAAACCTTACAGAAGCTCTCCTGCTGATCTTGCAGAAATAGCACTCCTGAAAGATAGGGTATTGTGGAGAAATGGCTAAGCCAATTTCTAGGGGTTGTTTCCAAAATGAGATTTTCACTCTGCAGCAGTGTGTACGCAGAAATGCAACTTCATGGCAGATTAAAACTGTGTGCCGGACCGAGACCCGAACTCGGGACATTTGCCTTTAGCGGGCTAAGTTCTCTACCAACTGAGCTAATCAAGCATGTATCACGCCCCGTCCTTACAGCTTTACTTCCACCATCACCTCGTCTGCTACCTTGCAAATTTTACAGAAGCCCTCCTGCCACCTTGCAGAACTAGCACTCTTGAAAGGAAGGATATTGCTGAGACATGGCTTAACCACAACCTAGAGGTTGTTACCAGAATGAGATTTTCACTCTGTAGCGGAGTGTGCGCTGATATGAAACTTCATAGCTGATTAAAACTGAGTGCCGGACCAAGGCCCAAACTAGGGACCTTTTCCTTTCGCGGGCAAGTGCTCTACCAACTGAGCTACCCAAGAATGACTTAATAAGACTCGAACTCTAAACCTTTCCCTTTCGCAGGCAGGTGCTCTACCAACTGAGCTACCCAGTCACGACTGACGCCCCATCCTCGCAGCTTTACTTCCATAAGTACCTAGTCTCCTACCTTGCAAACTTTACAGAAGCTCTCCTGGGAAACTTGCAGAACTAGCACATTTGAACGAAAGGATATTTCGGAGACATGGCTTAGCCACTGCCTAGGGGTTGTTTCCACAATGAGAATTTCACTCCGCAGAGGAGTGTGTGCTGATATGAAACTACATGGCAGATTATAACTGTGTGCCGGACCACGACTCGAAATCTAAACCTTTTCCTTTCGTGGGCAAGTGCCCTACCAACTGAGCTACCCAATCACGACTGACGCCCCATCCTCGCAGCTTTACGTCCTCCAGTACCTCGTCTCCTACCTTATAAGCTTTACAGAAGCTCTCCTGCTGATCTTGCAGAAGTAGCACTCCTGAAAGAAAGGTTATTGTGGAGACATGGCTAAGCCACATTCTAGGGGTTGTTTCCAAAATGAGATTTTCACTCTACAGCAGAGTGTACGCAGATATGCAACTTCATGGCAGATTAAAACTGTGTGCCAGACCGAGACCCGAACTCGGGACATTTGCCTTTAGCGGGCAAGTTCTCTACCAACTGAGCTAATCAAGCATGTATCACGCCCCGTCCTCGCAGCTTTACTTCCACCAGTACCTCGTCTCCTACCTTGCAAACTTTACAGAAGCTCTCATGCCAACCTTGCAGAACTAGCACTCATGACAGAAAGGATATTGCGGAGACAAGACTTAGCCATAGCCTAGGGGTTGTTTCCAGAATGAGATTTTCACTCTGCAGCGGTGTGTGCGCTGATATGAAACTTCATTGCAGATTAAAACCGTACCGAGACACATATTCGTCACCTTGGCCTTTCACGGGAAAGTGCTCTAACAACTGTGCTAAACAAGCACAACTCACGCCCTGCCTTCGGAGCTTTACTTCCACCAGTACCTCTTCTCCTACCTTCCAAACTTTACAAAAGCTCTCCTGCGAACCACGCAGAACTAGCACTCTTGAAAGAAAGGATACTGCAGAGACATGGCTTAGACGCAGCCTAGTGGTTGTGTTCAGAATGAGATTTTCACTCTGCAGCGGAGTGTGTGCTGATATGAAACTTCATGACAAATTATAATTGTGTGCCTGACCGAGACTCGAACTCGGGAACTTAGCCTTTCGCGGGAAAGTGTTCTACCAACTGAGCTCCCGAAGCACGACCCACGCCCCGTCCTTGCAACTTTACTTCCAGCAGTACCTCGTCTCCTACCTTCCCAACTTTACAGAAGCTCTCCTGCGACGATTGCAGAACTAGCACTCCTGAAACAAAGGATATTTTAGAGACATGGCTTAGCCACAGCCTAGGGGTTGTTTCCAGAATGAGATGTTCACTTTGCAGCGGTGTACATGCTGTTATGAAACTTCATGGCAGATTAAAACTCTGTTGTGTACCAAGACCCGTACATCGGAACTTGGCCTTTCGCGGGCAAATGCTGTACCAACTGAGCTAAACAAGCATGACTCACGACCCGGCCTCGCTGCTGTACTTGCACCAGCACCTCGTCTCCTACCTTCCAAACTTTACAGAAGCTCTCCCGTGATACTTGCAGAACTAGCATTCCTGAAATAAAGGATATTGCGGAGACAAGGCTTAGCCACAGCCTAGGGGTTGTTTCCAGAATGAGTTGTTCACTTTGCAGTGGAGTGTGCGCTGATATGAGTCTTCTTTGCAGATTAAAACTGTGTGCCGGACCGAGACTCGAACTCTGGACCTTTGCCTTTTGCGGGCAAGTGCTCTACCAACTGAGCTACCCAAGCATGACTCACGCCCCGTCCTCGCAGCTTTACTTCCAGCAGTATCTCGTCTTCTACCTTCCAAACTTTACGGAAGCTCTCCTGCGAACCTTGCAGATCTAGCACTCCTGAAAGAAAGGTTATTGTGGAGACATGGCTTAGCCACAGCCTAGGGGTTGTTCCAGAATGAGATTTTCACTCTGCAGTGGAGTGTGCGCTGATATGAGTCTTCATGGCAGATTAATACTATGTTCCGGACCGAGACTCGAACTCGGGACCTTTGCCTTTCGCAGGCAAGTGTTCTACCAACTGATCTACCGAAGCACGACTCACGCTCCGTCCTCGCAGGTTTACTACCACCAGTATCTCGTCTCCTACGTTCAAACTTTACAGAATCTCTCCTGTGAACCTTTCAGAACTAGCACTCCTTAAAGAAAGGATATTGCGGTGACATGGCTTAGCCACAGCCTAGGGGTTGTTTTCAGAATGAGATTTTCACTCTGCAGCAGAGTGTGCTTGAAACTTCATGGTAGTATACAAATGTTAATAATTAATAAATAATATTGGTTTATTTTTTAAGAAAAATGATGTTGAACGTAGAAACTTGTAGATCTTGTAGTTAATAATGTATTCCTTCTTTACTTTGTTTTTGTTTTTAATAGGTTGGTATGTCGATAACTGTGTTGTTTGCTTTTTTTAGAAAGGTGCCATGCTAGTATTTCCTACACAAAACCTATCCTACCTCAAAGACTCCCTTAACAGTTCCCTTCTGAAATCATTAGATATGTTCATAAACTCACAGCAAGCCAAATTTGATTCCAATGTTATGATGCAACATGTCTTAAAATTAAAAAGTGAACACAAGACTAAAATAATAATGCTAGGAACGGGTATATCTTGATGGCTTTGTGATTTTGTTTCTACTTTGTACAGTTTTATTTTATCTAAGACGAAAAAATAAGCCAAGTCATAATATACCACTTCATCAAATCCCTGTTAACTGGATACCACAATCTTAACTGGTGTACTTCAGTGGTTACTTGTGAGCATTAGTGTATTCATTTTGTTTATTGTACTTCATTCTTTACTAAACAGTCTCATGTTAAAATAAATAATACTGTAGAATTGATATTCTTGCATTAACATAGGGTAGATTAAACAGGTGTTGCTATGTAATTTTCTGAGTGATAAGTCTATTTTTGTTTATTCATTCTCATCAAGATTTGTTACACTTGTTATAACCATTTTTGTGTGAACTATGTGATTCATGAGCGTACAGTGCTTTAGTAAAGTGTAATGTATTTTCAACATACTTAATGTGAAGCATGTGTAATCATCTAAGTCGAGAGTTTTCACTGCTTGTGTTAGTGCTTTTGCCGTGTGAAGAGTGGAGGAATGTTGAGTGGTAAATTCGAGGGCGAATGTCTCCGGAGGGTGGAGGAATGTTGAGTGGTACTTATGACAAGTAAATAGTGAAATCAAAGTTAAATAGAAATTAGAAAATAAATGAAAAACTTAGTTTAGTTTAGAGAGTTACATACTGGCAAACAGCGGGCAGAGCAGAAGAGACAATGACCGTAAAGTCAGCAAGTTCAGGAAGAGCCATCCCCCTCTCCACACAAGCGGACGCTGTCGATTCAGCCGGCAGCGCATTGCCTGACTGGATTATGTGTTTCTCAGTTGTCACCTGTGAGCAAAGGCCCTCGCCTACATTCCAAGAGCCAGTGACCAACATTAAGAAGATTCTTCGAGAAGCTTTTCGACGTGACAGAAGAGGCAATGATCGTGAAGTCGTTCACCTGCAGTGAACTGAAGTGAATAAATAGGCGAGACGCAGTGGGCCCGACAAGAGAGTAGCAGTAGTTTTCAGTCAGTTTCGGTGCTGAAGACCGTCATGCAGGAAGAGACTACATCATACACAGACGCACCAAGTCCGCCGCTGTAATGGAATAGCAAGCAGCAGCCTCGGCGCCAGAATACAGAAGTTAAAAGGTATTTGAAGTCTGATCGTTACGTACCCGGGTGACTCGTGAGGACGGGAAGGAGACAGCCTCACATCAGCAGTCACCTGTGAGCTGGTGATGAAGATCTGAAAGCCGAAGACTGGCAAGCTGGAGTTCGTTGTTCGAGTCCGGGACACTGGCCTTCCCCCGCCGCGCCGCTCCGCTGGCCGACGCACAACACTGACACACACGGCCGCTTAGAGAAGAGAAACACTGGGACGCCACATCCAAGGTATCACCATCCGATTCACGACTTCGTTCTCAATAATTAAACGGGCCACAGCACGATGCGCGTCTCCTGTCAACTGGGCGAGACGGCGACATGAGATACACACCGCCACGCGTCATCAGACGCCGCCGCTGCCGCAGCAGAAGGCTTTGTAAACGACACAGCTGTCGTTCTCCCAGCCAGAACAGTCCAGTAAGAAAACTGTGGTACAAATCTTCAATAAAAGTTATCTTATGTGAAAATGCTGTTTCATTCTACCTCATATCCGAGCCAAAGAAGAACCCACCCTGCCCAAGTGTTGTTAAGGGAGAAAAATTAATTTATTTAGTATTTTTACCGTGACATAATGATTTAGAATTAAATGCCCATTGCAGTAATGCTCATCCTGACAATTGACTAGCATCAAAGAGAAACCCCGGTTACATTTAGTAGCAGAAGTGTTACATTTAGTGTCAGAACTGTTACAGTTTGAAAGAACTTATCTGGTTGCAGTTTTGGGGTATGCAAAAAGATGAAAGTCTTGTTGTTGTATGACGTGGTTGTGCAACAGGAAATGGACCTTGTATATTAAGTACCTATGGATTTGAGACTATTCTGGCTGTAAGTTATTCTAAATAAAGGTGTAAAGCCTACCAGTAGCGTGTGATCTGCATAGTAAGCCTTTAGGGGTACCTCGTAAACAAGGAAACGACGTCAAAACTCACCATGATATCTGACTCATCCAAGCTATCAAGGCATTTAACATAATCCATGGAATTACGGATGTGATGAGGGCATTTACCCACATAAGGACTTAATATTCCCGTCAGGTATTTGGCCAACAAATATCTAGGTGCCCTGATGTTTCTGACAATGGGGCGTCGTTTCCTTGTTTACGAGGGTACCCCTGTGAGAATCACTAGAATTGATTAGTCAGAAGTTTGACGAGAAGACCATTGAACTTTTTAGGCATGTCTTGACTTCCACATATTTTCTTTTTAATGGAGAATACTACGAACAAACGGAGGGAGTCGCCATGGGTAGCCCACTCTTACCGGTTGTAGCGAATTTGTACATGGAGATCTTCGAGGAGGAAGCCCTGTCGTCATCCGAATGGAAACCTACTTGCTTTTTCCGTTACGTGGACGACACGTTCGTTATCTGGCCACATGGTATGGATAAACTCCTTGACTTCCTTACACATCTAAACTCCATACACCCCAACATCAAATTCACTATGGAGACTGAAACGTAGGGTAAATTACCTTTCCTTGACGTCTTGGTCAAGAGAAGGGCTGACGGCACCCTAGGTCATGGGGTGTATCAGAAGACAACGCACACTGATCTGCATTTGCACGCAGACAGTTGCCACCACCCTTCACAGAGGAATGGGGTACTTAAAACTCTAGTACATAGGGCGCGCACTATCTCTGACGCAGAGAGTCTACACCAGGAATTGAAACATCTGAGAGCTGTGTTTCGAAAAAATGGGTACCCAGAGTGGCAAATTCAACGTGCTCTCCACCCAACCACTACAGCACAACCTGTGGAGATGGATGAAATCACGAGGGAGGAGGTAGGCATTGCGTTTATTCCATATACAGGCGCACTCTCGGGGAAAATTGCCCTCATTTTGAAGAAACACCGGGTCGGAACTGTGTTTTGTCCTCCAAATAAAACTCGTGCACTGGTGGGGAGCGCCAAAGATGACCTCGGTTTGAGGAAGGCCGGCGTGTACCAGATTACGTGTCAATGTGGCAAGTTGTATATTGGTCAGATGATGTGTACCGTCGAGGATCGATGCCGTGAACACCAGAGGCACACTCGACTGATGTATCCGAGCAAGTCGGCGGTCGCTAAACATTGTTTGTCGGAAAATAGCGCTATGGAGTATGAACGCACGATGATTCTGGTACAGACATCGAGATACTGGGACAGCGTTGTTAGAGAGGCCATCGAAATTCGCACCAATGACGACCTCATAAACCGTGACTGTGGCTACAATCTTAGCAAGGCTTGGGAACCAGCGATTGGGTTAATCAAGAGTAAATCGAGCAAACGTATAGTTGTGACGACCACGGCGGACAGAGCCATCACACCGACGTCATCTCAGACGCCGTCGCAATCTGTTCTACCACGCGACCGTAGGCGGGGCGCGGACGGCGGAGGGAGTGAGTGGACCGCGGGCGGAGGGTATTTAAATTGGCCGCCGCCGCGACCGAACCCAGTTCCCCCTGAGCAGCTGTAGCGTACGGATCTCCGTACCAGCACGTTCACAGGAGCTCAGTCCGTTAGTTCACCTGATGATGGCGACATGTATGATCGCCGAAATATTGTGCCCGTTGGACAATGTAGACCGGCAGTACACCTGTGGATATTTTGATTATCAAATACGTCAGGAGAAACTAAAGAATCACGTGTAATATGTTTGCCACAAGCTATTATTCATTGAGACCTGCAGGGCTGTTTGTAAGTTTGGTCAGTCATTGAATGCACATTTTTTTCACCTCTATGTCACACACAAACTGTGTGTCCTAAGTCTTATTTCCGCCAAGTGTGGATATTTCCATTTGTGCCATACAAGGAATGCTTATGTCCTTAACACTACACTGATGAGAAAGAACCCTTCACATTCCATGTCACGATCCATGGCATGTGACCATGGCTACTTCCGCCATGTCACTGGCTGCCAACACTGCAGCCCCTGGCTGTGCCTGCAAGGCCACACCAGGTCTCTGGTCTGCTCTCACTGCAACCACCAAACCTCTACCCCACTGACTTGATCCCTATACACATGCTACTCTTGCGGCGCTGCTGCTGCTGCTACTGCTGCTGCTACTACCAGCACCTGCAGCTAAACCACCCCTCCCCTTGCTAGCTTACATGAAACCTCGTCCATGATCTGAGTGCCCAATACTGGCACAGTATGTCTGCTACTCCCAACCACCATTGGTCGGCAGCTGCCACTCCCCCACACCCTGCTCACTGCTTCCCCAAATTCAGACCGTCCCAAACTGTATGCAGACACAGTGCGACCACCAGTGGGATCAGATCTGGTGTATTCTATTCACAGATAAACAGGCTATTTTGCACAGACAGAACAAAAGAAGGTTTTTATGCTGTGTCGCATTAGTCTAGTGCGATATTCGTTTCATCGATATATATTAACAGGACCAGTACCACAATAAGAACACTCTGAGGTGACCAAAGTCATGGGATAGCGAAGTGCACATATACCAATGTCAGTAGTATCGTGTTCACAAGGTATAAAATGGCAGTGCATGAATGGAGCTGTTACCTGTACTCAGGTTATTCGTGTGAAAGGTTTCAACTTGGTTACAGCAGCACAATGGCAATTAGTAGACTTTTTAAGTTGAATAGTGGTTGCAACTAGATGTGTGGGAGATTCCATTTTTGAAACCGTTAGGGAATTCAATGTTTACAGATCCACACTGTCAAGAGTCTACTGAGGACACCAAATTACAGGCGTTACCTCTCACCACAGACAACACAGTGCCCAGTGGTTCCCACTTCACTGTCGAGAAAGCATCATTTGCATAGAGTTGTCAATGCTAACAGACAAGCAACACTGAATGAAATAATCGCAGAAATTAATGTGGGACGTACCTCTAACGTATCCATTAGGACGGTGTGGAGAAATCTGGCTTTAACACGCTACGGTAGCAGACGACTGACATATGTGCCTATGCTGACAGCACGACATGACCTGCAGTACCTCTCATGGGCTCGTGACCATATGTGTTGGACTTTAGATGACTGGGAAACTTTGAGCTGGTCAGATGAGTACCGATTTCAG